>NC_057799.1:539328981-539628981 GCF_018294505.1 Triticum aestivum
GTAGATAGTACGAGACTTAATATCGATGTTTCAATTCGGTGTACATTGTAAGATTTGAACTGAGGACCATGCATATGGGTAATTATTTTGAATTCGTGCCATACTAGGTTTCGAAAAGTTGACATTGACTCGATTTGTTGTGCTATTTTGTAGGTCATATGTTTGAATCCATCCATAAGTTTTCTCACTACCATGGTGTTCATCATATACATATGAATTTGTATTAAAAAAGTAGCGTGGATATAGTGAAATGCGAAATCCACGTTAGAATTGGAGATCGCTATGTGACACACACTCTAATTCAAATAACTAATTATGTGACACACACTCTAATCCACGTTAGCGTGGATACCGTTTTGATTTTTTTTTTCAAATAACTCCTCATTAATTAATTTATAGTATTCGTTTCGAATGACTAATTATTGCAAGGAAAACATGGGCATGGTAATACATACAGATTCGTTTGCAAATGAGAGAAGATTCGTTTGCATTCTCAAATGTAGGCGCACCAAGCAGACCAGGGTCGTGTCGTGGTGGTCGCGTGTGTCGGACGGACGCGTAGCACCCAGCCACCCACCCCCGTCCCTCCCTCCCCCCTCCCCCCCAAAAAAAGGACGATGACATAATAAGTTCGCGCTTCCACGTTTCGGATTGAAATATCTGACGGCCCCAATTCCAGCCCTGCAAAATCTCCCTTCTCCACCGTCCCCTTCCGCGTCCAGATTGTTCAAATCCCTAATTCGCCGCCAACCCAAGCAAAGTTTGAATCGCCCCTCGTCTCGTCTCCTTTCCCCACCTCTGTGTCGGACGACAACGATGAAGACGACGGTCGCGCTTCACAACCGCACCGGAGCTACCTCATCTACGCCCTCGTCCACCGCACCGGGTGGTCCACCGACAACGTCGGCTGCCGCAACCGACGTGCCTCACAGACACCGACTTCCACTGCATCAGGTGCGCTTCACCGACGCCGTCTCCCAGCTCACCGGGGCTACTTCACCGAGCACATCATCGCGCCTCCGCCCCCCGAGGCCGCTGGGGCTTCACCAACGGTCTCGTCCACCGCATCATAGCGCTCCACTGCCACTCAAGATCTGCATTCGTGCGCGGCCAGCCAATGCCAGCGCATCACCCTCAACGGCTCTGAAGTGACCCGCACTCTAGCTAGGCGAGCATGCCCAAACGCCAGCCCGAACTAGGTATCCACACATCACTCCCTTGTGCACTGTTCCGACGATGTTTGGATATCCTTTCACTGCTCTCTTAGCTTACACGCCTATCCAACTCTGACTTTAACTCTTATTTCTTCTGGAGATATCATCTGAAACAAGCAAATCCATTTTTTAGCGAAGCATGACGGTGCTACGGGAGTTGGTACACATCCTGCACACCCGTATAACCTTGTAAGTATCTGTCCTCCGGTACAACAGCAAGGTCGATTCCTCTTATTTGATCAGCCATTCGCCATGTCAAAAATGCAGAGGGGGATGCAAGGAGCACAAGGCCTGCACATCCAAGCAAGTGGTAACATGGACTTGTACATGGAACATCCCAAGCGCAAGTAGAGCTGCGGTGAGCCTGTACAACGAGCTAGTGTAAGTCCCTGCATTTCATTTAATTCGTACTGGCATTCGTGTATAATTTGTGTTCAGTGGTGGATCCACGAATTCAAGTTACCGGGGGCGAACATTTAACTTAAAAAATACGAAGGCACTTGCACTCCGGAAATCACCATAACTTGAGAAATGTGAAGCTACATGCACTTTGAAAACCAGCTAATGATCCAAAGTAGTTCAGATTATAAACACTAAATGATGCAAGCACCAAAAAACACAAAATGCAACATGGTGTACAAGGACTACAAACATGGTATGTACCTGCTTGAATTATTCCTTCTCTGGCTGAAAATATCGAAGTGTAATTGCACCTATAACCAGTGTGCAAACTGCATATCAATATATCTATCCTGCACAAGTATGCCAATAGTTTCAAACAACAGATTAGAAAAGTATTTATGCTACGTTGTCATGATACGGGGACTTTCTGGTAGATGGCCTCGACATTTCCTCAAGCCATGAAAATGCACTATAATTTGCTTGTCATTAATGCCTGCAAATCTTTATGTCTCTCTCAACATAGCTGATCATCATTAGACACTAAATCCTTCAATGGGAGCTTGCAAAATGCTTGCATTAGATGCCTCATTAGACACTATATGTTCATCACCAGGAGCATGTAAAATGTTTGCATCAAATCCTTCATTAGCAGTCTGTTCATTAGACACTTCAGGCTCAAGAACAACATGAGCTTGGATGTTTGCACCGGAAACTTGATTAGTTACATCAGATTCAGTCAGTTCAGTATTGATTGGGGGAGTTATAAAATAAGTAGAAATTGGTTTCATTTTCTCATACATTCCCTACATACAAGCAGTTTTACAACACCGTTAGGTTTAACTATTGGCCAGAAATTGAAGAGTTGAATTAGATATAATCAGGGATGTGATGTACCTGCTCGTTGCACATGCTACTCTTGCAAGCTGCGACTGTCTATTTGCGCAAGCTCGATGCCATGCCCGTGCTGCCGCCGCTGCCTCCCACGCAGGCTACACCCAGGGTTGGATCTTCATCTTCTTGTCCTTCCATTCGCTTGAAGCCCAGCGACCGCCCTCCAACGAGGGCGCGAGGAAGTGCTGTGTCGGTCTGTCCAGCGGCGGCTAGGTTAGGAGCGAACTAGACTGGAGGCTGGAGCAGATGAATTGGGATTTTTCCTGCTGTCGATCGATATGCGAGGCGCTGGTTTGGGCCGCGAGCCTGCTATATGGCCTGCCTTGCACTTATGTTATTGGCCTATCCAAATTGAAACATTTTTCTTCATTTTTTACATTGCCTGCTCGTGCGTTGGGACAAACAAAACTAGCCTGGGCCAACCTGGACGACTCAAACTAGGTGCACACTTTCGAGCCACCAGAGGCGGCCGCCCATACCAGCCCCTATGGTGACGTCGGCCCTTTTTGCGTGTATGATAGGGGTAGTGAAAAATATTCCAGTGGCGCTTTTGATTTACCCACAAAATGGTTGAATTGCTTGTTTCTATGAACTGAGTTCGCCAATAATGTGAAGGATGCCAGTCTTTTCATCCTATTGTAGATTGCTTAGATCTCGATATGCCAAAAGTAATCGCATGAAATATACAGTAAAAGCCAGTGTGATGTGTGTGGCTACAACTAGTCTGAGTACACGTCCTCATATAACATATCAAGGACGCACCATCTTACCAGATTAACCATTCGACTTACCAATGCAGTGTGGGAAGAAAGAAGTATTGGGACTGCGTATCCAAGCAATTTATGCCATGGACTCCGTCATACAACCTTGTAAGAGAAAAAGAAGTTGTAGTGTGCCTGTACACAGAACTAGCGTAAGTTCAGTTACCTGCTTCTCGGAATTTAATTAGCCACTTATTGCAAAATTGTTCAATTACGTTGCTTGGCTTAATTTAGTTTGCTACTGATTACATAATGCCATAGCCTGTTAATCCTATTATGGACTGCACCTATCTATGTGTTTGATACTTACTATTAAGAATTACCTGTTTGTTTAACTGCTTTGCTGCTGCAACAACGGGTTACAATGATGTTAATAACTACTTTTCAGCATCGAATTGAAACTCTTTAATTCCTTGTTTGTTTAACTGATTTGCTGTTATAACTCCCAATTGAGATGTTTTGCTAACTTCAACTTTTCTGAATCCAATCGGAACTTTAATGGCAAAACAGGTTAGCCCAAGATCAAAGAGCGAGGTCCCCATGGACGTTGTATCATCCCACAGCAGTGGCACCGGCCCAATCGTGCATTATGAATTGCCAACTACTGATGCTCTAGAGGCTAAACTAGTGGTAGAAAGAGATTCTGCTTCTGCACTTAGAGATGAAGTTGACATGTTGAGGAAGCAAACAGCACAATCAGTAGCAGTACTCAAGACAACCATTAAATATTTGGTGGATTTCAAAATGAAGCAAGCTGAGACTGGCCACATTTTTAAGGTCCTAAAGGAAAAAAGGAAATTAAATTCCCACTTGGTAAATCATAGGTGAAATGTTCTTTCCATCGTTGAATAACCTTTGTGTTGTTTGTTCATGTAAACAATCAAACCATTTGTTTTAGAGATCATGTAATATTTGTTTTTTGTTTTTTTTGGTTTGTAATTTTATTTGAGCACAAATCTGTATTAATTGATAAGACTCGGAGACATTTCATTTTGATTGCTATGCCAGACCTACAAATATGCCAATCGGGCTGAATGTGCATTCAGCAATAATAGTAGTATAGATGGACCATAAGTGGCACCCATCGGAAAGGGCCAAGATGCTGTAGTAGCTTGGCTAAAAAAAGGATGTTGTTGTAGCAAAGACAAGTATAGCGGCCTGGCTTATGTATGTTAGTTGATATTATTGATCCATATACTCTATAAGTGTTTATATGTCTGTTAGTTCTGTACATTCCTGGTTGATTTACTCGGTATTTGAATCTTGATACATCGCTTGTGTACATATCTAAATGGGAGTACACATTATGATGCGTGTGACATTTGAGTTGGACATGAAGTGTTCCAAATATTCGAATTCACCTTAAACTGGATTCTAGCTTCTGAATTTGAGTATCGGCATTTGTAAACCATATTCATATATGACAGTGGAATACATCTTTGTCGTCCTTTTGAAGATATATAAAAACACATAGAATGATTTATAAAGATTCGTATAGGAATACAAAATGGATTCGAATTTAGTTGCCAGGGTAAACATGGATGCTTATTGTCCCAAAATTCGAAAGAAGCGGCAAAATGTCCACTCCCATGTGGGCTGCCCGAAGCCAAGTGTTTGGGAGATGGAAATTACTGTCTACCCATTACACGGACAATCCATCGGCCCGATTTCCACTGCTCTAAATAGGGGTAGGATAGTAACTTCAATAAGACGTGACACGACCGCCTCTGAGCCCATTCCGACACTGTGGGCGCCAAACAAGGGTGTTAAAACATATTTGATTCAAGCTCGTCCGAAAGACCTCTGTTTCTCCCTCCATTTCCCCATTCATACACGATGGGCGGCAAAACAAACTCGACTCAGCCGAAATCGATGTAGCCAAATATTTTCAATAGGGGCAGGTTTGTAAATTCACTCAGACGTGACACAACCGCCCTACCTGTTAGCCCCGTTCATACATCGTGGGTGCCAACCATGGGCGCCAACCACCCTCTCCTCGCCCGAAATCGCTCTGGGCAAATATTGGCGAGATGCGAGATTACCGTCGTATCCCCAACCGACGAGACGTCCAAATTTTAAACGGGGGTTAAGTTCGTAACTTTCCCATATTTCAGACAGGCGCATCCCAAAAACATGGTTCCCCGTACATCTCCCTCCATTTTCCCATTCATACCCCGTCCGCGCTAGAACACCATCCCCACACCAGCATCCATCCGCCACCCCATCCATTGTCGTCGTCCTCCACCACATCCATCGCCGCCGTCCTCCACAACATCCATCGCCACCGTCCTCCACCATGCCAGAGTGCCTACCAAGACCGCGTCGTCCACTGCTAGAGATGGACGTTTCTCATCCACGGCGATGGACCAAGAGCCTTGCCTCACGTCCTCTCGCTTCATCGGCGTCGTCGTCCTCTTTGCCGGGGCCGCTCACACGACCTTCTCTTCCACCGCAACGGGACTTATCCCCCGATGCACCCGTCTACCGTCGCAGATCTGCTTCAACGCCACCGACAACCATCGCACCCCCGGTGCCTACACGGCGCCGCAAGAGAGGTGGTACTTCATATCTCCTCAGCTTTTTGATCTCAACCAGAAAATAGATCTTAACTTGGTTACTCTACTTTCTTCTCAGCTCTTAGAATTTAGTTCTTAGTTTGAAGCAAACAATGGCTGCTAAATATCATTTCTCCGGTTCCCCCTTTTATGATCACTATACGATCAGAATACGTGCTTCGTGTCATAATAGCACTGCTCGACCCATCAAGCTAAGCAAGCTTAGTTGTTCAAATACGAATCTGATATTATTAAAACAGATTCGTTTAATTGGTCAGCTAAATGTTCCTAAATTAGTTTCGAAAATGCATGTTCGCCGCTCGGGTGTGTATCTCTACAGGGTGCCCACGGTGGGCCGGCCCACCCTGGGATTTTGGGTCATCCCAGGCCCCGATTCCCCTATGTTCTGCTGCGCGCTTCCGATCTCTACTCGCCCCCAGCCGCCTGCCTCACCGGCGACTTGCCGTCCCCGGACGGCATGACTCTAGGAGGAGACGCCAGACTAACAGGAGGTCAGGAGCCGCTCGCCCAACAGCGTCACCGCTGCCCGGGCGCGCCGTCGTGCCTACCTTCCCAGTCCGTTCAGGGCTCAGGCGTGCAACACCCACTAAGCCAACCCGATTTATCCTGAGATAAGTCCTCAACACTCAGCAACCACTCCTCATCACCCATTTTCTAATTGATTCACTACTCATTAGGCAGGACTGTCATTAGGGTTTGTTGTGTGCTCAGTGCTACCTACACTTAATGCTTCAGATGTATTTCGGTAATCTTTAGTACCTGTAAAGTTCACAGGTTTTTCAAAATTTCGGCCCTAGGAACAGACACTAGTCATTTTGGATTGTTGGTCGTAGTGACATTGACCCAGCTTACTACTACAAGCCAGGTTTGTTGAAAATTTTACTTGTCTTTCTTACTCATTCGATATAATATCCAATTATTCACGTCGATTAGTTACAAACAATAAGTGCTAGACAAACTTCTTGATTCAGATTTTGGACGGTCTCTTACTGCAGTTAGAATTCCGCATACTTGTCCTAGTGAGCTCACAAGTAAATGATTGATTCACTACATCTATGCTTGCCTTGTCATATTTGTTGTCAATATTCTTTTAGGGTGGACCACCCTGTTTCTAAATACTGCAACCGTAGACATGAGTGAATAGTATTTCTCTATGTGATCTCTTCCATCATGTGTGGGCAACGAACACTGCATTGTATAGAACAAAAGTGTCATTTCCAGCTTTTACATAGGCTTTGATCTTTTACATGGAATACAATCTGCCTACTTGCTTTGTGTCGCACTACCAACACTCCATCCTTGAAGCTAAACATTATGCCACTCATAATTCCTTAGTTTATTTGTTCAAATATGAATTTCATATGATTCTAATGTTCCTACTTCAGTTTTGAAATGTGTGTCTGCCTGTTATAGAGACATAAGGGGTTTGTATTTCTGTGTGTGGTCTGGTCAGCACGGTTGGGGGGTGAACTTTGCATATGCAGGGGTTTATAGGGAGACACTCTTCGAGTTGAATCCGCAATGCATTCCATAGATAATCTGACTAGTTTTTATGTTTTTGTGAATCTCATATTCTGAACAACATCATAATGATTATGAGCTTGCGCGCATGAAAAGAATAAAGCAGAACAATGCCATGGCTATCAAACTTGGCATTAAGGGACTGAAATCAAGTCTGGATGCAATGCAATGCAAACGCTCTCCACCTACAGATTCATGCTCAGAATATGATCCTAATAGTGATTCTGAGCTAGAGGGAGACCTAAGTCAATGTAGCTCCCTAGTGGAGGAGTCAGAGGAAGGTGCCCTATCTTATTCACCCATCAAGGTGCTTGCTCTAACTTTCCAAGGTTATATTTGTCGCACATATCCTGCAACTGATGCTTTGCATTGCTTCTACTTTGTTGAACTGCCATTAGCTTAGCTTACACATTGTATATGTGAATACGCCCTGCCTATCCATTTTCAGTACATATTCCATCTGTCATCATACCATATTTATCCATTCAAATGTTGTTCTTGTGTATCAGACGTTCAAAAGGAAGAGGGCGATTGCTGATCGTGGAGGAGCACAAGCAAAGTATTTGGAAAAGGTAGTGGCACCTGATAAATCAAATAGCCCATTAGGTGTAGTTGCAATATCACCTGACCCACAAAACACCCCAACTCTAGCAGACTCTAGCCCTACTACACTGGTCATTTCTGATGCCCCAACTCAGCAGACCCCAACTGCAGCAAACATTATGATTATGCCAGTTGACATAGCACCAGCTCTACGACGCAAAACCCCCATTCCAGCAAAGAGTACACCAAATCCATTTGCCAAATACCTTTTTCAACCAGAGAGAGCCCCAACTGCACCAAATAGGACCCCTATTCCATTTCTTCTCAGTTTAGAAGACAAAGCTTATATTGTTATCAGGAACTTTGTGCGCATCTTTCCTTCATGGAAAGATTATACCGCAGACACAGAACAATTTCCAGTCTTCCTCCGCAACTTATGCGTAAGTAATGTATAATGTTATTCATGGTCATTACTGCATATGTTTCTACTGACAGAAGACACAAGATTTCATTCTTTTAAATAGGCGAGGACCAAACTGGATTGTGAAGACGAGCAAGGGTTGGTTGCACTTTTCAAGCACTCGTTGATGAAGTATCGTTCCTACCTGAGGCAAGCGCACTTCGATGGCAAGCCTCTAAACGAAATTTCTGTAAAGTCTCCGGTGCTACATTTATCCGACGGTGTCTGGAATAATCTTGTTGCACATTGATCTCGGCTGCAGCGTAAGGTACTATCTATGATATCACATCAGAATTTGAACTACATTTCTGCATTTGCCTTAATGTCTCACTTGTACGAAAACTGTTAGCAGAAGAACATTCATTCTCAAGGGACCACAGAATCTGGCAACTATACTGCACACTGCATTGCTCTTGTGAGTACCTCTTGCCATGTATGACCATACTTACTTTCATAGCTGTTTGATTATGTAGCATCACTGCACATGTTATCCTTGTTATCGTCCATTTGGTGGACATTATAAGATCCGTATGGACTCTTACATAAATTTAGAATCAACCCAATGCTTTTGAAGAGGTTTAGCTCTGCAGTCCTCTTGTAAGGACTGAACGTCGTCTATCACTGTACTTACATTAACAGCTACTCCCTCCATCCCATAATATAAGAACATTTTGTACAGTACACCAGTGTTCAAAACACTCTTGTATTATGGGAAGAGGGATTGGTTCATTGTGTAGCATTCTGCATCTTATCCCCCTCGCCCACCATTTACTAAAAAAGATCAGATCTATATTTAATCTTACCAAAAAGTAGAATACACAGACAATGCCAGTGCAGAAGTGTAGCCCATTGCTCTTGTCAGTACATTTTGTCCTGTAATGCTTGTACTTCCAGGGATTGGTAGTTGATTATGTAGCATCAATCTGCATCTTATCTTCATTATCCTCTATCCCTTCCAGTATTATCATATCTATAATTACTCTTTACAAAATGTAGAGTACAGGCAATGCTTATGAAGAAGATTATGTGCTGAAATTCTTGAGTTATCCTTCCCTTGACATGGAGAAGGGCATTATAAAACCGGTGTTAACTGTTAATGTAAGTCAGTCCTTCTAAAGCCTTTATCCTCAACTGTTGTTTAATTTTCTCATACTCCCTATCGTTTACTGCTGTTTAGTTTGCTGTTTCTACCAAAATGCATGTTCGCAAGAACCGTAAGTTCTAAGTTTTACTTGTAAAACCAAATTACTTATTCATACCATGCACATTACTCAATACTCCCTATATGTATGCTTGTTTTTGTGGATCTATAATCCAGTGTCTAGTGAAGCAGCCCACGTTTGCACCTTGTCATCTCCTGTTTTATCTTACTGATGTGGCTGATGATATGAACAACATGACATGCACATTAACCAAAATAGATACAATGATTTTCTTTGCCCTTCATCTATGCTTGTTATGTTGACATGGTAATCCAGTAGTGTGGTGAAGCTCCCCGCATTATGAACAATGCCAAATTATGCTATTGATATTTTGAACTTACTCTTTATTTTCTAATTTGAAATTGGATGGAATTGACAGCACAGTTATCATCTTTGTTTATACACGTGCAAAACCTGTCATCTCTCTGCTTTGTTTCAGGGTGATATGCCTGATGGCATGCACAAGTCTGCTGAAGGCTGTGAGACAAACCCAACATATATTGCAGCAAAGAAGGCAAAACATCTTGCAGATAGCGAGACAACCACAAAGTCTTGTCTTGATGCAGTGTTCAAGTTACTTGAGACTAGCAGTGAGACAAGCTCACAGAATTCGTTGTCCGAATCAAATCGACTTCTTCAGTCCCAAGTTCTAGTAGAAAGGCATTCTGCAACTCAACTTCGACTTGAAGTCCTATCTCTAAGAAAGATCGCGGAGAACACCAATGAGAACCTCATCACTAAACAGCTACACCTGGAAGCTATGACCGACATGCTAGGCCGGTCTCATAGCCTTGCTCAGCAGCTTGCGCAGTAGTTCCCACGCAAGGCTAACCTTTCTTGAACTGTCTTGGAAGTGGTCTCGGTTCAGTATTATTTTGTTACTCTGCAATGGTGCCCAGTTTTTGTAATCTGCTTCTTCGTTGTGCTTTATGATCACTGGTGGCGAACTTTGATGCCCAGTGGATGTAATATACCATAAATCCTTTATTGTATAGTGTAGGTTTATTCTTAGTCACTATGCCGTAATTTCTTTATTGTATAGAGTAGGTTTGTTCTTAATTCCTACTAGTTACTGCCATCATTCGCTATCTGAAAAAATATCAGATGTAGTCGACCGGGCCGAAACATTTGCCTCTAACGAGCTTGGTGTTTAGCGGGCCACAATTGGGTCGGCCTGCATCTTTCTTGGGCCCGAATGATTGGGGCCTTCACACTTTGCGCGAGGCCCACAACTTACACCGTCCTATATTTTAGTTGGGCCTTTTGTGGACCCAGCACTTAGTTTGGCCCAGGTAGCGTTGGGCCATTAACAGGCTGAATATTGTACTAGCCTGTTACGGACCAAATGAAACATGGGCCTTTAGCAGGCCGAAATGCATATTGGGCCTCAATTTTCACTAGTCGTCGACGGGCCTTTAGCAGGCTGAAATGTAGACCAGACCTTTTTGGGCCCAGTTATATCACGGGCAGTTACCAGGCCGAAACATATCTCGGGCCTTAGTTGGCCCACTGATATTATGGGCCTTTAAGAGGCCGAAAGCTTAGTACAGACATCAACGGGCCGAATTATGCGACAGGCCTTTAACAAGCCCAAGGTCACGTTGGGCTTAACTGTTGCCACCTTTATCACGGGCCGTTAGTGGGCCCGATGTCCCGTCGGACCATATATGGCCCATGGGCAGCACGGGCCATTCCCAGGCCAAAAGTCACACCGGGCTGAAATGGGCCCATGTCTACATCGGGCCTCTAACAGGCTGAAAGTCACTGGGCTATAATTGGTCCCAAATATTTAGCGAACAATTAACGGGCCAGATCTGGCTTCGGGCCGTAAATGGGCCCAAATATTCGGCGAACAATTAACGGGCCAGATCTGGCTTTGGGCCGTAAATGGGCCTTTATTAAGCAGGTCGTTATTGGGCTGGCCCACTAGTACCTGGGTAAGTACTACGGGCCTTTGACTGGGCCGGCCTTTTTAACCTATATGGGCCTCTGTTGGGCCGTGCCACGTGTTGACGTATCATAGGCGCTTTGGGTCCAATGAGTGGATGACATCTGTCCCAACGGTGAGCCGACACGTGTTTCCTCCAGCCAATGATGATTTTACACGTGGAAAATACCCATTGGTCGGGGATGTTAACGGGTTATTGGATCCAAAACCGGACCCGATAGCTTAACCAAGTTTCGTTACGGTGGATGCCACGTGTCGGTCACCCTTGATGAAAGCACTTCTGTGACGCGCGATTTATCGTCATGGAAGTGGACACTTCTGTGATGATAATTTTGGTAATGTCATGGAACACTTCTACGACAGCACAGGTATGACTATCTTGATTCTGTCATAAATTTGTCATGGATGTACATGCATGACAGAAAACGTGACCTACTGTGACAAACACGTATCATCACGGAAGTGTATTTTTTTGTAGTGTACTATTACTCCACACATTGACCGACTCCTTCTTGCATCTTGAGTATTAAGTTCATGAAGAACAAAGTAACGCATTAAGTAAGATGACATGATGTAGAGGAATTAACTCAAGCAATATGATGAAAACCCCATCTTTTTATCCTCGATGGCAACAATACAATGCGTGCCTTGCTGCCCCTACCGTCACTGGGAAAGGACACCGCAAGATTGAACCCAAAGCTAAGCACTTCTCCCATTGCAAGAAAAACCAATCTAGTTAGCCAAACCAAATCAATAGTTCGAAGAGACTTGCAAAGATATCAAATCATGCATATAAGAATTCAGAGGAGATTCAAATAATATTCATAGATAAGCTGATCATAAATACACAATTCATCGAATCTCAGCAAACACACCGCAAAAAAGTGTTACATCGAATAGATCTCCAAGAACATCGAGCAGAACATGGTGTTGAGAATCAAAGAGAGAGAAGAAGCCATCTAGCTACTAGCTATGGACCTGTATGTCTGTGGTAAACTACTCACGCTTCATCGGAAGGGCAATTGTGTTGATGTAGAAGCCCTCCATGATCGAATCCCCCTCCGGGAGGATGCCAGAAAAGGACCCTAGATGGGATCTCACGGGTATAGAAGGTTGCGGCAGTGAAAAAGTGTTTTTGTGGCTCTCTCTATTGGTTTTGGGATATATGAGAATATATAGGCGAAGAAACTAGGTCGGTGGAGTCACGAGGGGCCCACAAGGGTGGGGGCGCGCCCTCCATCCTTGTGGCCATCTCGTGGCTTCTCTGACTTGCTCTCCAAGTCATCTGGATGTCTTCTGGTCCAAGAAAAATCATCGTGAAAGTTTTATTCCATTTGGACTCCGTTTGGTATTCCTTTTCTGCAAAACTCTAAAACAAGGAAAAAACAGGAACTAGCACTGGGCTCTAGGTTAATTGGTTTGTCCCAAAAGTAATATAAAATAGTATATTAATGCATATAAAACATCCAAAACAGATAATATAATAGCATGGAACAATCAAAAATTATAGATACATTGGAGATGTATCAGGCTACGATCACGGAGGGCCTATACATCAACCATGTTGCCCTTCCGATGAAGCGTGAGTAGTTTACAACAGACCTAAGGGTCCATAGCTAGTAGCTAGATGGTTTCTTCTCTCTCTTTGATCTTCAATACAATGTTCTCATCGATGTTCTTGGAGTTCTATCCGATGTAATCTAATTTTGTGGTGCGTTTGTTGAGATCCGATGAATTGTGGATTTATGATCAGATTATCTATGAATATTATTTGAGTCTTCTATGAACTCTTTTGTGCATCATTAAGATATCTTTGTGTCGGTGTGGAACGACACCTATGGGATCACAAGAATCCCTACTACGGTTGCCAGGGCGCGGGGTTGCGAGAACAGCAGGGCTAGTAGACAGCACAAGGATCGTTTACCCAGGTTCGGGCCGCGAGGATGCGTAAAACCCTAGTCCTGCTTTGGTGGGTGTAGTTTAGAGAGTTCTTGAGCTCTCGAACTAGCTGTGGTCAGTGTGTGGTTCGAAAGAGCTGAATCCCTCTCCAGTATGCCATGAGCCTCCTTTTATAGTCGGAAGGGGCTGCCACAGTGGCACACAGGAGGTGGAAAGGCGTACAGTGCCCTGAGCTTATCGCTCGTATTACAGGACAAGACGCATTTAATGCGTAGCTTAGGTGTCCCCTTACTTTATTGCGGACGGGGGCGAGGCCCGTCCCGTCCATCGCCGCTCCTCCTCGCTTTGACACGCGCCCTGGCCAGTGAGGCGCGTGGTGCCATGTAGGTAGGCAGGCAGCTGAGGTGACGCAGTGGCGGAGCCTTCACGAAGATCTGCATGCCGCCACGCAGGCGCTCGATGAGTTGGCCTGGGAGCTGCATGTGCCCCGCAGGTGCCCGCCCAGCTGGTTGGGCTGGCAGCTGCATGTGAACGGCGGTGGAAGCTTGGTTGGCGTGGGCCTAGCGGTGGCCCTGCTGGCGTCCTTGGTGAGGGCCTTGCCGGGTGGCCCGGCAAGGGTCTTGCCGTGGCGCGCTGTCGTCCCCGGGAAGGGCCTTGCCGGGGGTCTGGTGGCCTTCCTCGGCAAGGATCTTGCCGAGGATCGTCGTCTTCTAATCCTCATCTGATCTTGAATATGTCTTCACAAAGATCTGCATGCCACCACGGAGGTGCCTCCCGAGCCCTGGCCCAACGTGATGTTGGAGACCGTGGGCTCAAGGGTGGCCCGCTCTATTGGTGCGAGGCAAGCTGTCCCAGCAAGGATCTTGCCGAGGCTGCTGAGGCTGCCCCGGCAAGGGTCTTGCCGGGGTAACCTGCTTCGTCCCTCTGCTCTTTGTGGTCTTGGTCTTGGCGTTGCTCTTATTATCTTGGGCTTTGGTCTTACCTTGGCTTACCTCCCCTGTTCTGCTTGGCGTGACCGTAGGCGTGGCTCTGACTGCCCGTGCACAAGTATAGGGCTACAGAAATGCACCCCTCTTTTTGTACACCGACAGGAGCCCCCGGGCCTGGGCCACACATAAGTGCGACACGTTGTTGGGCCAGGCACAAAACGGTGCGCGGGCAGGCGGGGCGGTTTTTACCGCGGTAAACCTTTTCGCGCGTTGCGCTTCCCACGACCCGCGCGCGCGGCGTGGAGGGGTGTGCGTGACGTGGGCGGCATGCGTGGGGCGGTCTCCACACGCATGCGTCACATCACAGTAAAGAGGCGGCTCGCGCCTTCCCCGTAAAAAGAGGGAGGCGTGGAGGCGCGGCTCATTTACTGAACGGGGCCGGGGCGCGGTCTTCAAGGCGTCCACTCCCCATGATCACGGGGTGGGGAGAGGTCACTTCGCCCGTCCCCTCGGTTCTGCACGTCCGCCACGCGTCCTCCATGCACCTGGGGTGGCAAGCGGTGGAGGCGGGAAACAGCGCCGTCGCTGGTTGGGGCAGCGGGTCGGTCCTGATTCCCCGTGCCTTTGGTGGCTGGATTGGCCGAGCGGGGCGGCCGAGCCCCGTCCCCGCCTCCTTATAAAGAGGGGGAAAGGGGGGAATGGCGTCCCACACTCTTCCGTCATCTATCTCCTCTCGCTTCGGCTTCTTCCTTTCACTCGCCATGGTGAAGGGGAATCCTGGTCCCTCGACGGTGGCGGCGAGGGTCGCCGCCCGACAGCGCATCCCTCCTCCTCCTGAGCCCGCGGTGGTGGAACCGGCCGTGAGGGGAAGGGGGAGGGGCGAGGTCATAGGCGAGGCCGGAGCAGAGGTCGCAGTGCTCGGGGAAGAGGAGGACGGGGCGGCGCGCCGGCTTCGCCCCCGCCAATGATGCCTTTTCCAATGGAAGGCCATGTTGGAGACCAGCCCCGTGAGTTTTTCATCAGGCTGCGCCGGCCTCTGCGTCACCATCTTCGTCTTCCCGCCCTGTTCGCTCGGGAGATGGAGCGTGACCCGCCCCAGTCCCTCAGATTGCACATGAGGGGTTGTGTGAATGGGGGCACGCAGGTCGACGTTGACTTCCCGGCTCCTCGGGTCATGTACCTCCGTCGTGGGTGGAAGACGTTCGCTCGCATCCACAGCCTGACGGCGGGGCTCGTCCTCTACTTCAAATTAATGGAGGACGGCCTGCTCTCCGTCAAGGTCTTCAGCGACTTCGGGACTCGTCTGAAGTGCTGCGTGGAGAGCTCCTTCGATGGAGATTCCAACGATGGAAGCTCTACCTCGAGCGAAAGTGATGAGGAGGACTCCGGCAGAGTTTTGCCGGGGGTGGGGCCAGCTCCTTGAACTTCTCGGGGTCGTCTCCTTGGGAGGCTGGCGTCGGGAGGCTGCGGAAGAGGAAGAGGGCGGGCGGCAAGGCCGTCAACTCGGAGTACGTGGGCACCGACGCCTTCGTCGCGTACTGTCGGTCCTGCCGCCTCGTCTTCCAGCTCCTTTCCCGGCACCATCATCACCGGCCCGCCCCTAGGCGGTCACCGAGGTGTTCTCTTGGTGCTTTCTGCCGCTCGTAGCTCGCCTAGGCGCCCCTTTTGCCCTCTCGCCTCCTTGACCTGCCTCCTGAGGAGAGGGACAAGAAAGCCTTCTTCTTTAGTTTGTAAGCCTGCGGGCCTTTGTTAAATTTAGAACTTGTAATCCCCTTGATCATGTTTTTCATTCCATACGAACTATACCTGTATGTGATGTTTTTAATGAAAAAGGGATGCTTGCCGGGTTTTTCGTTCGTGGGTAAATCCCGCGACAAGGAGCGAATCCTTGTTATTGTTTAAGATAAACATTTTTCGCCCGGCAACAGGCCTTGCCGTCCCACCACTCCACTCGACCGTTCTCGCGCTCTTGGCGGAGGCAGGGATGAAGTGGGCTTTAGGCTCCTCGTTCTACCTCCTTGCCGCTGTGGCTACAACCAAATCCGGACCCAGGAAATAATCCTTAGGTATAGGAAAAAGGGGAGCACGGCAGCCTAGAGATAAAAATGAGGTTTCACATGCCCCAGTCCTGTTCCGAAATGCATGACAGAGGATAAAAGACTTATATGGATCTGCAGCCCTCCGGCAATCTCATCTTGCCGCGGTTGGATCCTTGTGCTCGCAGCCCCCGGCAACTCTGGTTTGTCGGGGTCGGGACGCCGGTCCGTTTTCTTTCTTCCAAGTAGCTCGGCAGAAGTGCTCATGTGCCCTGCGAACCAAAAGAGGACAGAAGAGAAACAGATAAACGCGCACTCGACCTCTAAGCTAGCGGTTAGTCGCTGCTGAGCACTATCAACCCTAACCAAGGAAGAGACTCGACCTAGCATGCATGCTATGACTTAGGGCGCCAGCGCTTCATTTATTTATGCTCAGGGTCTGCGCCTGGCTTTGTACGAAGGGTTACATTCCTTGCCGGCAAAGCTTGTACAAAAGGTGGCTTGCCGGGAGGCCCAGCAAGCCGCGCCTTATGGGTAAAACTTGTGAAGATGCTCGACGTTCCAGGAGTTGCTCACTAGGACGGCATCTTCGGTCTCCAGGCAGACTGAGCCGGGCCTAGTGACTCGTATTACCCGATAAGGGCCTTCCCACTTCGGCGTCAACTTGTTGGCATTCTTGGCCGACTGAACGCACCGAAGAACCAAGTCGCCTTCCTCAAAGCTTCGGGCATGAACCTTGCGGCTATGGTAGTGGCGCAAGGCTTGCTGGTAGCGTGCTGCTCTCACAGCCGCCCGAAGACGATCTTCCTCAAGGAGCGTCGCGTCATCTTGGCGCAACTGCTCTTGCTCAAGCTCATCATAAGCGAGCACTCGAGATGACCCGTATATGAGTTCCGTGGGGAGAACTACTTCTGCCCCGTAGACCAGGGCAAAAGGTGTCTGGCTGGTGGCTCGATTTGGCGTCGTCCTGATCGACCAAAGAACCGCCGGTAATTCATCAATCCAGCGCCTTCCTCTCTTGCGCAGCTTGTCAAAAGTCTTTGTCATTAGGCCTCGCAACACTTCAGCATTCGCCCTCTCCGCTTGGCCGTTGCTCCGTGGGTGTGCCATGGAAGAAAAACAGACCTTGCTGCCAAGGTCTTGAATGTATTGCATGAAGGTGTGGCTCGTGAACTGCGTGCCGTTGTCGGTGATGACTCTATTTGGCACACCAAAATGGCAGACCAGTCCTTTGAAAAACTTGACAGCTGACTGAGCAGTCACCTTTCTCACTGCTTCCACCTCCGGCCACTTTGTGAACTTGTCGATTGCAACGTACAAGTACTCAAAGCCCCCGACAGCGCGGGGGAAAGGGCCCATTATGTCGAGCCCCCAGACCGAGAATGGCCAGGAGAGAGGGATTGTTTGAAGGGCTTGGGCTGGTTGATGAAGCTTCTTTGAATGGAACTGACACGCTTCACACCTGGTTACTAGTGTCGTCGCATCCTGGAGGGCAGTGGGCCAGAAAAAACCTTGTCGGAACGCCTTCCCGGCAAGGGCCCTTGACCCTATGTGGGAGCCACATATGCCTCCATGTATCTCCGCCAACAGATCCGGTCCTTCCTCCTGGGGGATGCACTTCCGTTTGGCCTTCTCCTGTACAGGACGTCGTCGACGAACTGGTACAGGGCGGACCGACGGGCTACTTTCTCCGCTTCTTCCTGCTCCTCAGGAAGCTCCCCTATTTGGAGGAATCAGACGGTATGCTGCGCCCATGTCGGAGCCTGGGGCTCGACGGCAAGGACCAAAGGCATTTCTTCCGCCGTGGGAGCGGCTTTCTCTACGGCTAGGGCTTGACGCCCTGCCGGAGGTAGCTGCTCTTGGGCAGGCTCAGCGTCCGAACACTGAGCAATAATCACCTTCCTTTCAACGTCACGAAGCCAATCATCGGCTTCAAGTGGCCTATCAGTGTGAGCAAACGTTGGAGGGCGTGTGTTCTGCAGTTCAGACAACTTGGAGTGTGGTTGGTATGGCTCACGGTGATTCCCCATATTGATGACGTGGTTCATCATTTCTTGGTGTTGTTGTTGGCTTTGTTCGAAAAGGCGGCATACTTGAGATAAGGCTGCTTCGCTGTCCTGTTGACTAGACTGTCCCTGGGTGAAGTTGTTGCTTGTCTGTGTTCCATAAACTTCTTCTGGCTGATTGGGCATGGAACGAGTCCACGGACGAGACATTTTCCACTCTGGGGTATTATTTAGCAAAACTCATGAGAAGAACTGTGTGGCACAAGGAAAATCTCGCAAAGCCAAAAATTTAAAAGACCTCAAGATTTTCAAGAAAACATAAACGATTTCGCACGGAGAAGGACCGCTTAGCACATATCTTACACGCGATACGCGAACATACGATACATCACTCAGGATGTGCGCACACACTCCTGACATGTTATTAGGCTAGCATACTGCTCCGGGATCCTACATGATGCGTACACAAATACTACAAACTAACATACATATAAAACATATCATACATGCAGGCACAACGCGCGGCTACTCGGCGCACTCAGTCGAAGATGGTGAAGATGTCCTTCCCCTTGTCGAGGGTAAGACCCAGCGGTGCAGGAGACTCAACCTCCACCTCCTCCCTAGTAGGCTCCAGGCGCGTAGCACTGCGTCGAGGTGATGGCGCGGGTGCGACAGGCGGCAGTGCGGGTGCGGCAGGCGGTGCAGCTCTGACTGGAGTAGGAGCGATGACTCGGTCGAACTCCCCAGTGGTAGGCAGACGGCGAGCAGTGGCCAAAATGGCCGGTGCATAAGATGCTGAGGACGAGACGAAAGTCAGTGGCGGTGCCATGTGGAGAACCTCCTTCCTGTTGGCAGGACCGCCCCGAACTAAGTCCATGCGGGCAGCCACAAGATCGTCCACGAGGTTGTCGAAAGATTTCTCCAGAGCTTTGAGATACTCAACGAGCATCTCGATAGCTTCATCCCGCTCTCCCCTATGGCAGGCGAATGCATAGTGACAAGTATATGGCACATGGCATGGGAGGTAGCGGTAGCGACGAGTCTTCATCATAGGGAGGATATCCCCAAGGCGAGCTATCGCCTCACGGGCGGCCATCTGCATGGCATGCCTCTCCGTAGGCATGGCCCTTCCCACAAAACGGAAGTGGCGAGACGCAGAACGTCCTCCCTTGAATTGCACCACGGCCTGGTGCATAGACATGTCGTCGCTGAGCTTGTGCTGGTAAAGCGTGAACTCCGGACGAGTCGCTGGCCCGATCGCGAGCTTGGTGATGGAGACGAGGAGTTTGACAAACCCCTCGGGCACATTAGTGAACACCCGAGTCTCGCAGTCGTTGCCAGCCATCTACAAAAGTAGGCAAAAATTCTGAGTAGTCAAATCATAAATTTATGATGACCAACAGAAAATAGCTACATTTGCAAAATGCTGAAAAAGCACTAAAGACGCTAATAACCGATTAGCGATCGCACCTAGTGGCTTCCTACAGTCAGCCTGGCTCTGATACCAAGCTTGTCACGACCGGTTTTCCAATAAAAATATTTATTGAGAAAACGATCCCTTTTATGGACCAGCAGAGAAGAATCCTTCTCACTGGTAGACAATATCTTGATCACAGAAGAGAAAACCAGGAGTACTAAATATAATACAAGGTTGAGCGGAGACTGCTCAACAATTTATTACAAGCACGCCGATAAAACATAACGGCGAATAGGGTGGCATAACTACTAGCTCACAAACAAACGCGGTGGTGGACATGTCACAGTGAAGTGGGTGACATGACTCCTGAATCTAACAGCTCTTCGAGCGTCAGAGTGAGGCTCGAGGAGACTTATTGTGGGTGGCGGAAGCGTATATAATACAAGTGACCAATATCCAGGATCGCACGGGACTGACTGGGATTCCTCTAGGCGTTGGACTCACTATCAAACTCTTCATCCATGAGATCGCCTTCGTCAACATCTGGCCAAATCAACAAGCCAGGTGAGTACTATGAAAGTACTCGCAAGACAGTTCGGACATAAGATATAACAAATGTTAACATGATGCATATGAACAGATTAACAAGCGCACTCAGACAATGAGATAATAATGCATGGGAAATAAAAGGGAAGTCGGGCGGTAGTCCTCCCGAAATCCCAAAGTAATACTGAGGGCCAATCGAGTGTCTGAATGACTCCTCGAAAGGATACAAAAAGAATAACAATGCCGCAGTCGGGCGTCAAGGCGACGCCACATAAAGGGCTTATAATAGAATATAAATGACAGTGCATGCCACAGTCGGACGTCTGAGCGACATCACATAAAGGGCTTATATCAAAAGTAAATAACGAGAGTGCCACGGTTGGACGTCTGAGCGACATCACATAAAGGGCTTATATCAAAAGTAAATAGCAAGAGTGCCACAGTCGGACGTCTGAGCGACATCACATAAAGGGCTTATATCAAAAGTAAATAGCAAGAGTGCCACAGTCGGACTTCTGAGCGACATCACATAAAGGGCTTATATTTCACAACTTAATAATTTAGTAGCTCATGAATTTAATATCACAACAAGGGAATATTCAGATACGAGATAAAATAAAGGTTAGTCCATCCACAGGAATAACAATACAAACGTGTATACCACTCAAGCTTGTTCACCGGGGATTTACCACGAGGATTGACATAGATATGGATATACTGGCCATGGTCCTTGACCATGGACACGATGACTCGGAAGGATTTGACTCTGCAGAGTTTGTACTTTAACCACAGCCAACGGATTTCAGTAGTCACAAGGACTAGTTCCGTTTACGGTGTTTTAGGAGAAACACATCTAACCAGTACACACCCATTCAACATTCCGAAGCCAGGAATCACCCTCGGCAATGTTCAAGAAAAACATTGAGACGGGGAGGCTACAACCTCGCGTAGCATGGGATCAAATTTATATACGCGCGCTCTAAGGGGTGCCCCCCTCTCGGTCCCAACCGGAAACACCCATGCCCCCTAACCGGATGACTGGCTTTAATCCAGGGCCATGGAACCCTCATCCCGGCCCCTCTATTTTGTGTGTACACGCAAAGAGGTTAGCAACTTACTAAACCGTATTCTTTGCAGAAAACATGTGGCAGCACGAGAGTGGAAGAACGGTAACGTGACTCAGTCCACATTAACGTCGGAGTTTATCGGAAGACGTAAGACTGGCATGCTACAACAATACCATCTTACTACCTCTCATTTCACCACATGATCAGGTCATCTCTCATCAAAGATCATGATCACTTCGAAACACACGGTCAGTTGCCTTGCATGCAACGTAATACTCACTGATGCTCTTATGCCTTGCACAAACCATTCAAGCAAACATGCAAAACACCTATCATATCAAAGGTTCAAACATGCTTGCCTGGTTCGGAGAAGTCGGAGTCTAGCTCGGCGAAGTTCACGGCTCCGTCACCTCCTCCGGAACCTACGGTATAGCGAAAACGTACACTAACATGAAAATCATCGCGTGCATAAAAATTGTTCCAAAAAATTTCCAAATAAATACTATAAAAAACTATACAGAAATACAAGACTGGCAGAAAAAGAATCAATCAAAAATCATCTTTTATTAAAAAGTTATAAGGGTTTTAGTCCAGGGACTGATCTGTGATGAAACAAAAAAGATCCAGGGACTTAACTGAGAAAACAGAAAACGGTTCGGAAAGAAATGCGCCAGCCCAAAGAGAAAACGCACTCTGCCCCAAGGCGCCATCAGAAAATGGTTCGAGGGAAATAGAAGAGAGGCTGACGGGGGGGTCCACACGTCAGGTTTAAAAACGGCCAACGGAGCTCGCCGGCGCCCGAAGGCTGCGGTGGTCGCCAGCGTTGAACCGCGGCGAGATAGAGAGATCGGAGGGTACCAAGTGGTTCAGTGTGTTCTTCCGCGTCGGTGGGTGGTGGACTTGACCGACGGAGAGCACCACGTCGACGGCGACACTTTCTCCGGCGGACGGTGGCTCGGGCGATGGTGGAGAACTCCGGTGGGTGCTGCAAACTCCAAATTGAAGCGCGGGTCAGCAGAGTGGATGCACTAGAAGGCTACTGGCAAGAGCTGAGGGGTAGAGGTGCACGCACAGGAGCGAATCGAGCTGGGTCCCGTGGCAGGTCGAGGCGGCCGGAGTTGGGGAAGAAGGCTCCCTCGGGGCTCTTCCAGTGGCTTGGCGTGGTATTGGAGGTGTGTAGAGGTGGTGTGGGTTCGAGTTCGAGCTCGGGGGCTCCTTTTATAGGCGATCCGAGGGGGTGGCCGTGAACGGGGTATCTCCGGCGAGCGATTATGGCGAGGCAGAGGTTGGGCAGGGGGTTTAGGAGGCTAGGCACCATCAGGGAGAATCACTGGTCCCGTTCCACTGCTAAACCTCGGTTGGGCTAGGCGTAATGCGCCGATCCTCGACGGGGCGGCCGTACGGGCACGGCGGCGGCAGAGAGCGCGCTCCGCGCCTAGCAGTTCACGACGACGGATGGCAGCGTGCACGGGCGAGTGGGTGGCCACGCGGCGGCCTCCGGTGGCTTGGGCGGCGCTGGACGGCGGCGTCCACGCTCCTCTCTCTGGCAGCCGCAAAGCCGCTGCTGCCGTTGCTCACGGGTTGGCGCACCTCCTCCTGCTCGTCGCCGACGCCCGCAAACCTCCAGGCGATCGTGCGGCACAGGGATAAGAAGGAGGGGACAGAGAGCAAGGCGCCACCGCGGTACTGGCGAGATCGACATCGGGCTCTGAAGAAAACGACAGCAGTTCCTGAAACTGTATCTCTGAATTTCTGAACATGGCAGCAACAATGCCCATCAAGTGCTCGACGAAATGATTTGGCATGAAGAAAAAAAATTCTGGAGCTGGGACTTGGTGAGGTGACCTCTCAATGCACCCAGAGGCTGCCTGAATTTTCTCAGATTTTTAGGAGAAGGATTCAAATGAATTTCATCAAATTTGGCAAATATGGTCCAAACTTGCAGCAAGCACAAATTGAAATATTTGAACTGGAGACCAGTGGATCTTCATGGATCTTGGTTGAGGGCTCTAAGGACTAGCTAGGGAAATTTGTTTGGAGGCCAAACTCAAAGTAGAAAGGGTAGCTCCTTTGTAAATCTCCAAGAGCTAGAGTAGAGGGCAGAAATTATTTTTGATAAGAAATAAATGGAAGAAGAATTATGAGGAGGTTCAACTTGCTGGATTTAAAGTATAACTTGACACAGAGATGGGGAATGGCTTTTGGGAGGGGATTTTCACTCATGTCATGGCAAGAGGAGATTTTTGAAAGGGGAAAAGATCACTCCAAATGCCATAGGGCTATTTAAAGATTTTTCAAAAGAAATCTCCCAAGTGAAAAGCATTTGGTTTTGAGTCCACATAAGAAGGAAAAACCTCCAAGACCAAAATCAAGTCTTGGGTGAATCCAAAACAAAACACTTGTCATAAAAGAAAAAAAATTGAGAGGGAAAGTTCTTAGCAGAAAATTTAAATACCCTCCTCAAATCCAATAAAAGATTTTAATAAAAACAAAAATAAAATTTTTGGGTGTCACAGCTCGGTAGGAAAGTACTTGCCGGGACCCGACTTCCTTCGCTTGTTCTGCCCCGTTGATGGTTTGACAGATGGTTGAGTTAGCCGGAGCAAAAAGGTACCCGGTTCCACAGGTAGCTTGAATGCTGCACGCTTTGACAGGTAATCGGCGGTGTCGTTCTCCATTCGGGGGATGTGCTCCGCTTGGATACCGTCAAAGCGCTCCTCCAGCTTCCTCACTTCATCTACGTAGGCTTCCATCAATGGGCTTTGGTAATCCTTGTTGACCTGCCTGACAACAAGCTGCGAGCCACCCCTGACGATGAGCTTCTTAACCCCGAGGTTTGCCATGATCCTGAGACCGGCAAGCAATCCCTCGTACTCGGCAGTGTTGTTGGTCGACATCTCTCGGGGAAAGTGCATATGGATCATGTACTTGAGGTGCTCCCCGGTAGGTGCAACGAGTAGCACACCGGCACCAGCGCCTTGCAGTGAGAAAGCCCCATCAAAGTACATGATCCAGTCGCGATCTTCCTCCTTGCCGGGGAGAGTGGTCTCCTGGGTTTCTTCGTCGGGCATTGAGGTCCATTCTGCAATGAACTCCGCCAAGACTCTGCTCTGAACTGTCGAGGTACTTTCAACTTCAAACCACTTGACAACTCCAAGGCCCACTCCACAATCCTCCCGGTTGCATCCGGGTTATGCAGTATCCGTTGCAAAGGGAGGCGGGTGATGACAGTGATCTCGTGGGCTTGGAAGTAATGACGCAGCTTCCTCAAGGCCATAAGGAGGCCGAAGAGCAATTTCTGCACATCGGAGTACCTCGATCTAGCTCCCTGCAAGAGGGAGCTGACAAAGTAAACCGGGTGCTGCATCATCTTCTTCTTCTGCACCACCTCACTTGACTGTGCGGGCACTGCCTCGGTGGCATCAGACTCTGCCGGGGGCCTCGCCTTGCCAACACCAGGCCCTGCTGGGGGAATCTTGGGCTTGCCATCCGCTGGTTCTGCCACCGTCACTGCCCTCCTTGTTGACCTCCCTCTGTGCCACTAGCGCGGCACTGACGACTTGATTCGTCGCCGCCAGATACAGCAGCAACGGCTCTTGTGGTTTAGGCGCAACCAGTATTGGCGTGGACGAAAGGTATTTCTTCAGATCCTGCAATGCTGCCTTGGCTTCTGGGGTCCATTCCATTGGGCCTGCCTTCTTCAAGATTTTGAAGAAAGGAAGGGCGCGCTCGGTGGACTTGGAGATGAATCGGCTCATGGCGGCAACGCAGCCGGTGAGCCGACACACATCCTTGATCCACTTGGGGGCCTCAATCTGCTCAATAGCCTTGATTTTGTCTGGGTTTGCCTCGATTCCGCGCTGCGACACAAAGAACCCGAGAAGCTTGCCGGATGGAACACCGAAGACACACTTCTCAGGGTTCAGCTTGTGGTTGATCTTGCGAAGGTTGGCAAATGTCTCTTCCAGATCTTGCACAAGAGTTGGCCCGTCGTTGGTATTGACAGCTATGTCATCCATGTAGGCCTCCATATTTCTATGGAGCTGAGGTTCAAAACCAATTTGGACTGCTCTTGCAAATGTTGAGCCAGCGCCCTTCAACCCGAAAGGCGTCCGTAAAAAGCAATACATAGCGCATGGGGTGATGAATGTTGTCTTTTCTTCATCCTCTCTTGTCATGAAGATCTGGTGGTAGCCCGAGTAGGCGTCGAGGAATGACAACAGATCACACCCGGCCGTGGAGTCAACAATCTGGTCGATGCGCGGCAACGGGAAGGGGTCCTTAGGACAAGCCTTATTGATATCTGTGTAACCAATACACAACCTCCACTTCCCATTCGCCTTCCGCACCACTACCGGATTGCCCAACCACGTCGGGTGGAGCACTCCCCTCACCAAACCTACCGCTTCCAACTTCCTGATCTCCTCCGTGATGAACTCCTGCCTCTCCAGAGCCTGCTTTCTAACCTTCTGCTGGACGGACCGCGCATGGGGGCAGACAGCTAGGTGCTGCTCAATCACCTCCCTGGGAACACCGGGGATGTCGGATGCTTGCCATGCAAACACATCGACATTCGCCTGCAGGAAGGTGACGAGCGCGCCTTCCTATTTGCTGCCGAGGGTGGAGCCTATGGTAACAGCCCCTCCCGTGCCATCCTCCCTGGCGGACACCTTCTTGGTTTGCGGTGGCTCGGCTCTGGATCTCTTGCTCTTGTCGGTAGAGCTCTCTGGCACGTCCTCGACGGTAGCACAACACTCCGAAGAGGTCCGCTTGCCGGAGTGGGTGCGAGAGGTCTTGCCGGGCTTCTTCCTCCCTCCCGGGGCTTCAGCGGCAGGAGCAGGTGCCTTGGCGGCAGCTGCTGCAACTGCCTCCTGGTAGAGTTGGTCGGCGCAAATCAGCGCGTCCTTCTTGCCGGAGGGGACGGAGATGATGGTCAACGGCCAGGGCATCTTTAGCATGTTGTAGGCGTAGTGTGACGCCGCCATGAACTTGGCTAGTGCCGGGCGGCCGAGGATCCCGTTGTAGGGCAAGGGGATCTCGGCCACGTCGAAGACGATCCTCTCCGTCCTGTAGTTCAACTCTCCTCCAAATGTCACGGGCAGTGTGACCTTTCCCTTCGGCTGGCTCCTCCCCGGATTGACCCCCTTGAAACGTGCCCGTTTCCTCGAGGTCTTCATCAGGGATTTGCAACCTTTTGATCATGACAGGCGAGATCAGGTTCAGGCCGGCCCCGCCATCAACCAACTTCCTGTTCACCCTAAGGTTGCGTATCGTTGGGGAGACCAACAATGGAAAACACCCGATCGCGGTAGTGCGGTCAGGGTGGTCCTCGGCGTCAAAGATGAGGGGCGTGCTGGACCACTTCAGCGGCTTCTAAGCGTCGAACGACGGCTCTGCTGTTGTAATCTCACACGCCCACTGCTTGAGCTGGCGGTGAGAGGTATGCAGCGAGGCGCCGCCATCGACGCACATGGCCTCCGTAGCCTTCTGGAACCCTTGCTCACCAGACTCGTCGTCCTCGTCGTGATCATCGTCTTCTTGTTTCTTGTTGCGACCCCGGGCGGGCCTCTCTTGCTGGTTGTCCTTGCCGGGGCGGCCTCCTTGGCCGCCACGCTTCTTGCCAGATCCGTCAGCATCGTCCTGGTCCTTCTCCTTGTCCCGCCTCTCATACTCAGCCTTTTGCTTCTCAGCAAGCAGCTCGACTTGTCGGCAGTTCTGGAGGTCGTGGCCCTTGGTGCCGTGGATCTTGCAGTATTGCTTGCCGGAGCTCCCTAGCTTGTCGGTAGCCGCCAAGGCCCGGCAGGCGGTGCACCCGGCAATCTCCTTGTCGGGAGCGCCTGCCTTGACCTTCTTGTGGGCACCGGTGTCATCAGATCCCTCAACGGCAAGCACAGCCTTGCCCTTGCGTTTCCTATTGTGACGCCAGCCCTTCTTCGTCAGGGTAGCGGCGTCCTCATCGGTAGAGTCGGTTTCCGCGCCGGCGTCTTCGCCGGGGTACTTCCTTCCCTCTTCAGCCCGGGCGCATCAATCGTCCAGAACGTAGAGCTCGGCCACATCCTTAACCTTGGTCATCGCCAGCTCCTCGTGCATCTTGCGATTGCGCATGTTCTGGTGGAACGCGCTAATCACAGCGGCGGGATGAACGTCGGGGATGTTGTCCCGCACCCGGCTGAATCTCTGGATGTACTTGCACAGGATCTCCCCTTCCTTCTGCGGAATGATCTGCAGATCACTGCCCTGGCCATGAGCTTGGTGGCCTCCTGTGAAGGCGCCAACGAACTCATGGCACAGATCCGACCAAGAAGAAATGGAATCCACCGGCAAGTGCATCAACCAAGACATCACATTGGGCTTGAGCGCCAGCGGGAAATAGTTGGCAAGCACCTTGTCGTCGTGAGCCCCAGCAGCCTGCATCACGATGGTGTAGATGCTGAGGAACTCGGATGGATGGGTCTTGCCAGTGTACTTCTCGCCGACGTCGGGCTTGAACGTGCGGTGGGACGGCCACTGGAACTGCCGCAGCTCACGGGTAAAGGCCGAGCAGCCCACCTCGTAAGGTAGGCCGCCAAAGCCCCCCGGTGTCGGGTGGTCCATAGCGGGTCCCGCCCGCTTGTCCGACTGGCGGCGCGTTTCGCGTCGGCGTTCGACGGTGGTTCGAGCATCTTCGTGAGCTCGTTCCCGAAGGACCTGGCACTGGTCGCGGTGGGTCCGCGGGTCGGACGATGCTATGGAGATGTTATCACAAGCGTCGTCATGACGGGCCGACGCCCGCGGCGGCTGGCGAGGAGGAGGAGAGTGCACCGTGGCCGCAACTACCCTGGTCCTCCCAGCACCAGCATGCGGTGGCTTGGTGGAGCGCCGACCCGAGGGTCCCACCGGTCGCGGATCGTCTTTGTTGGCGACGGTGACGAGGCTCCGGATGGTGGCCCTCCACTCATCAAGCTTCCCCGTAGCAGGAGGGAAGTCGAGGAGCAGTTGCGCACGCGCCAAAGCTTCTGCCGGCGTGGGCGGCGGTGACAGCTGCGTGGATCGCGGCGCGCTTCGACTTCTAACTACGTTAGAAGGAGCTCTGTTACGACCCAGCGGTTGCGTGCCATTTTCGCCAGCGCTTCGGCGGGCGTGCTGAACCCCTTCATCCTGCGGACGACGCACGGGGCTCTTCCCACGGCGGTGCCCAGGGTCACCAACGCGGTGACGCTGCTCGATGCGCACACCATGGGAAGAGCGCGCAGTGGTCGCCGGTGTGGGCGTCCTGGAGGTCGCCGCGCCACCCGGAGGTGGCACAACGACACCCCTGGAGGGCTCCGCGCCGCCTGCGGGGGGCCCAGCTCCGTCTTTGGATCCGGCAACGTGTAGCCGGTCGTCTGGTTCGCGAACGATGCCGCTTGCCAGGCTCTGACTACCAGGGCCATGCTGGTGCTCGCGGATCGCGGCCCGGGTCCTGTCTGCGACCGGTCCACTGCCCGCCCGCACCGGCACGGCCCATTCGGCTCCCAACGAGCCGACCGCCGTGGCCATCTTCTTCTTAGGAGCAATGGCGACGAAGAACTGCTAGGCTAACTACTAGACCAGATTCTCACAAATGCACCCCCTACCTGGCGCGCCAAAGATGTCGGTGTGGAACGAGACCTAGGGGATCACAAGAATCCCTACTATGATTGCCGGGGCACGGGGTTGCGAGAAGAGCAAGGCTAGTAGACAGCACAAGGATCGTTTACCCAGGTTCGGGCCGCGAGGATGCGTAAAACCCTAGTCCTGCTTTGGTGGGTGTATTTCAGAGAGTTCTTGAGCTCTCGAACTAGCTGTGGTCAGTGTGTGGTTCGAAAGAGCCGAATCCCTCTCCAGTATGCCATGGGCCTCCTTTTATAGTCGGAAGGGGCTGCCACAGTGGCACACAGGAGGTGGAAAGGCGTACAGTGCCCTGAGCTTATCACTCGTATTACAGGACAAGACGCATTTAATGCGTAGCTTAGGTGTCCCCTTGCTTTATTGGGGATGGGGCGAGGCCCGTCCCGTCCGTCGCCGCTCCTCCTCGCTTTGACACGCGCCCTGGCCAGTGATGCGCGTGGTGCCACGTAGGCGGGCAGGCAGCTGAGGTGACGCAGTGGCGGAGCCTTCACGAAGATCTACATGCTGCCACGCAGGCGCTCGATGAGTTGGCCTGGGAGCTGCATGTCGCCCCGCAGGTGCTCGCCCAGCTGGTTGGGCTGGCAGCTGCATGTGAATGGCGGTGGAAGATTGGTTGGCATGGGCCTGGCGATGGCCCTGCTGGCATCCTAGGTGAGGGCCTTGCCGGGTGGCCCGGCAAGGGTCTTGCCGTGGCGCGCTGTCGTCCCCGGCAAGGGCCTTGCCGGGGGTCTGGTGGCCTTCCTCGGCAAGGATCTTGCCGAGGATCGTCGTCTTGTAATCCTCATCTGATCTTGAATATGTCTTCACAAAGATCTGCATGCCACCACGGAGGTGCCTCCCGAGCCCTGGCCCAACGTGATGTTGGAGACCGTGGGCTCAAGGGTGGCCCGCTCTGTTGGTGCAGGGTGAGCTGTCCCGGCAAGGATCTTGCCGGGGCTGCTGAGGCTGCCCTGGCAAGGGTCTTGCCGGGGGAACCTGCTTCGTCCCTCTGCTCTTTGTGGTCTTGGCCTTGGCATTGCTCTTATTATCTTGGGCTTTGGTCTTACCTTGGCTTACCTCCCCTGTTCTGCTTGGCGTGACCATAGGCGCGGGTCCGACTGCCCGTGCACAGGTATAGGGGTACAAAAATACACCCTTCTTTTTGTATACCGACACTTTGTATTTCTCTTCGAACTATCGGTTTCGTTTAGCCAACTAGATTGGTTTCTCTTGCAATGGGAGAGGTGCTTAGTTTTGGGTTCAATTTGCGGTGTCCTCTCCCAGTGACATAGTAGGGGTAGCGCACATATTGTAGTGTTGCCATCAAGTATAAAAACATGGGGTTTATATCATATTGCTTGAGTATATCCCTCTAGATCATGTCATCTTACTTAAAGCGTTGCTTTGTTCTTATGAACTTAATACTCTAGATGCATGCTGGATAGCGGTCGATGTGTGGAGTAATAGTAGTAGATGCAGAATCGTTTGGGTCTACTTGTCATGGATGTGATGCCTATATTCATTATCATTGCCTTAGATATCGTCATAACTATGCACTTTTCTATCAATTGCTCAACAGTAATTTGTTTAGCCACCGTATGTTTTCTTTCAAGAGAGAAGCCTCTAGTGAAATCTATGGTCCCCGACTCTATTTTCCATCATATATTTTCAGATCTATAAACCAAAAAACCCAAAAATACCTTGCTGCAATTTATTTATATTTACTTCAGTTTGCTCTTTTATTTATCTTTTATACCTATCTCTATTAGATCTCACTCTTGCTCATGACCGTGAAGGGATTGACAACCCCTTTTCGTGTTGTGTGCAAGTGTTTGTTAGTTTGTGTAGGTACATATATTGGAGAATTGCTTGTGCCTCCTACTGGATTGATAACTTGGTTCTTAACTGAGGGAAATACTTATCTCTACTTTGTTGCATCACCCTTTCCTCTTCAAGGGAAAAATCAACGCAAGCTCAAGAAGTAGCAGGAATAATTTCTGGCGCCGTTGCCGGGGAGGTTCTACCTCAAGACTACCAAGTACCTACCATAAACTCTCATCTCTTGCACTTACATTATTTGCCATTTGCCTCTCGTTTTCTTCTCCCCCACTTCTAAAACGTTTTAAGAAAAATACAAAAATATTTGCCATTTTTCGCCCCTCTTTCATTCGTCTTTTCGTTTCCTTTTTATTTGCTTGTGTGCTAGATTGCTTGGTTTGTTACAATGTCTCAAGAAAATACCAAGTTGTGTGACTTTTGCAACACTAATAATAATGACTTTATTAGCACTCCGATTGCTCCGGCCACTAGTGTGGAATCTTATGAAATTAATGCCACTTTGTTGAATCTTGTTATGAAAGAACAATTTTCCGGTAGTCCTAATGAAGATGCCGCATCCCATCTAAATACTTTCATTGAGTTGTGTGATATGCAAAAGAAAAAAGATGTGGATAATTATATTGTTAAATTGAAGCTATTTCCGTTCTCACTACGAGATCGTGCTAAAACTTGGTTTTCATCTTTGCCTACAAATACTATTGATTCATGGAAAAGTGCAAAGATGCTTTTATTTCCAAGTATTTTCCTCCCGCTAAGGTTAACTCCCTTAGGAATGTTATAATGGATTTTAATCAACTTGAACATAAACATGTTGCACAATCTTGGGAGAGGATGACATTGATGATAAGAAATTGCCCTACCCATGGTTTAAGTTTATAGATGATCATACAAAAAAATTATGCCAGATTGAATTTTGCATCTAGAAATCTTTTAGATTCCGCCGTGGGAGGTACTTTTATGAAAATTACATTAGGAGAAGCTACTAAACTCCTATATAATATTATGGAAAATTACTCTCAATGGCATACCGAAAGATCTTCTACTAGTAAAAAAAGTGCATGAGATTGAAGAAATTCATACTTTGAGTGGAAAGATGGATGAACTTATGAAATTGTTTGCTAGTAAGAGTGCTCCTATTGATCCTAATGATATGCCTTTGTCCACTTTTATTGAGAATAATAATGAATCTATGGTTGTGAATTCTATTGGTAGGAACAATTTTGGTAATAACACATATAGAGGTAATTTCAACCCTAGGCCGTTTCCTAGTAATTCCTCTAATAGTTATGGTAATTCTTACAAAAATTATTATGGAAATTATAATAAAATACCCTATTATATTGAGAATAATATTAAAGATTTCATTAATTCTCAATAGAATTTCAATGCTATGGTAGAAGAAAAATTGCGTAAGATTGATGGTTTGGCTAGGAACATTGATAGAATTTCTCATGAGATTGATTCTTTAAAGATTAGATCTATGCCACCTGAGATTGATATTAATGAATCTCTAAAAGTTATTCAAGTTTATATTAAGTAAAGGAGAGAAAGAACCGCTAGGATGCGTGCTAAGAGAGATTGGTTTGTATAAGCATGTTCTTCTAGTTTTGGTGAAAATAATGATGAAGATCTTAAAGTGATTGGTGTGACTCCTATTGAATTTTTGTTTTATAATGTAAATCTTGATAAATATGGGACTTGAGATGAGTCAACTTTAGCTAGAAGGCGTCCCAATAATTTGGAGTTTAAAGATCTTAATGGAAAATTTGATAAAAGTGGGATTGGAGAGGTCAAAACTTTAAATAGCGGTGAACCCACTCTTTTGGAATTCAAGGACTTTAATTATGATAATTGTTCTTTGATAGATTGTATTTCCCTATTGCAATCCATTCTTAATTCACCTCATGCTTATAATCAAAATAAAGCTTTTACTAAACATATGGTTGATGCTATGATGAAATCGTTTGAAGAAAAACTTGAGCTGGAAGTTTCTATCCCTAGAAAGCTTTATGATGAGTGGGAACCTACAATTAAATTAAAATTAAATATTATTAGTGTAATGCTTTGTGTGATTTGGGTGCTATCATTTTCACTATTCCGAAAACTTTATGTGATGTGCTAGGTTTCCATAAGTTTGATGATTGTTCTATGAATTTGCATATAGCGGATTCCACTATTAAAAAACCTATGGGAATGATTAATGATGTTATTTTTGCTGCAAATAGGAATTATGTGCCCATATATTTTATTGTGCTTGATATAGATTGCAATCCTACATGTCCTATTATTCTTGGTAGACCTTTCCTTAGAACGATTGGTGCAATCATTGATACGAAAGAAGGAAACATTAGATTTCAATTTCCATTAAGGAAGGGCGTAGAACACTTTCCAAGAAAGAAAATTAAGTTGCCATATGAATCTATTATGAAGGCTACTTATGGATTGCATACCAAAGATGACAATACCTAGATCTATGTTTTATGCCTAGCTAGGGGCGTTAAACAATAGTGCTTGTTGGGAGGCAACCCAATTTTATTTTTATGTTTTTCGTTTTTGGTTTTGTTTTTCAATAAATACACATTATTACTTATGTATTAATTGTGTTTTGGTGTTTTAATTGGTGTTTGAGCCAAGTAAGACCTTTGGGATGGTCTATCGTGACAGTTGATTTGATCTTCCTGAAAAACATAAACTTTTGCGCCCAGTAATAGAATTGATCTGAGCTGCTGGAACATGATAAATTCTTGAATTGTTTGCACAAGATTGATATACAAATTTCCTAAATTTCCCTATTTTTCAGAATTTTTGAGTTACAGAAGTATACGAAATTTCCAGATTACTATAGACTGTTCTGTTTTTGACAAATTTTGTTTTGTATGTGTTGTTTGTTTATTTTGATGAATCTATGGGTACTATCGGGGGGTATGAACCATGGAGAAGTTGGAATACAGTAGATATAACACCAATATAAATTTATAATGAGTCCACAACAGTACCTAAAGTGGTGATTTGTTTTATAACTAGCACAATGCCCGTGCGTTGCAACGGGAGAAACAAACTCACGCACCTATTACAACAAATGTCATCTTCGTTGCCATTTCTCCCATATCATCATGATGGTGGTCACTTGCCCACCTATCAAAACAAATGTCATCAATCCCAAGGCAGCGAGCTTGGTCATCACACTCTACCATGCCGATTTCACAAACCTCTCCCTACACTGGCTTGTAGTTCCTTGCGCGTCACATACCTCTTCACGTGCTTCAACACAAATGTCTTAACAAATCAGCCGATGCATTTCCTTCTTAGTGCACACAATAATAATTGTTAATGCAAATTAAGTTAAGTCAGGAGGACATCAATTACTTGAGTCAACACAAACTGCATACACTTCACTGTCGACACCGTCCTCCTTCTTCATCTCTAGCATGATCTTGGGTATGTTTCCAGCAGCGAACAATGGTGTGCTCTTTCGCCATGGCCATCTAATCATAGTTTAAAAAATGAACGAGCAACTCACAAGTTGTACCGCCGGCTCATCGGTTCATTCATGACAAAAAAGAATATTTAAGTTATTCAAAATTAACCTTAGATCAAATGAGTACACATAATATTGGATGTAATCCATTAAAAAATCACAAAATGTTTATGGCCTACTTGGTTATTGGTCCTTTAGAGTCCATGGGCTCAAGGACAACGGTTTGATCACAATTTGATGCACCATTTTAAAAATATTTTCTTGAATTTTTATGAAGTCTTAAAAAACATGCAAAATGTTGGTTCCCATTGGCTACAAATCAATAATTGTTAGCTTGACATTCCCACTGCCCAAAATAATTCGTACTTCATATTTCTTCTTTTAAATTCCTTCCTTTTCTTCTTAATAACAGGGGTCAGCTTGCAGCAATCCTTCCTTAATTGTGCAACTGTTAATCGTTAATTATGGGTGCATTAGCAGCCCACAAATCCCGCATCCTTTAAAGGACACACAAATCCAGCCCCATCATGATCCCTCCGTTTAATCAAGGGGACTCCTCGCCGGCAATTAATGCCCCGGAATATTTCTCTTTTTTGCATGGCAGCCACACAATCTCAGGGCCAATTCCTTTCAGTGTCTTCCAAGCAATTAGGGAACGTATATCGGGGTGATTCAATATAAACCCTCGAAGCGGAATTAATCACAAATATAAGTCAGCTGAGTTGGTTACCGCGGGATCTTTTGATATGAGAGGTGTTGTGTTCGATTCTCCACTGTGTAAACTATATTTTACTTGATAATACAAAGCCCACTTGTTTTTTACTTGATTTTCAGAAGCCCACTCGCAGCCCATAAATTGATGGACGCCCGTATTTGTTTTTTGCCTGGATGGGCTTCGATCACATACACTGGCCCAGCCAAGCGATCCGTTCAACCCAGAAACAAAAACGTGAGCGAGCTTGCGCAGCATCAAAAAATAGTACCACCTCGGATAATAAAAATCTTTCAGGCGGGATGAAACCAAAAATAAAAAAATCACCTAAACGGGACGAAACAAAGCGAAACCAAACCAAGAATACCTACTCCCTTTAATAGTAGGTATAGATACTAATGGATCTTACGAGTTTTCTTTTGAGTTTTCTGTTTTCAAGTTTTCAAGTTTTGGGTAAAGATTTGATGGACTATGGAATAAGGAGTGGCAAGAGCCTAAACTTGGGGATTCCCAAGGCACCCCAAGGTAATATTAAAGGACAACCAAGCATCTAAGCTTGGGGATGCCCCGGATGGCATCCCCTCTTTTGTCTTCAACCCATTGGTAAATTTACTTGAGGCTATATTTTTATTCACCACATGATATGTGTTTTGCTTGGAGCATCTTGTATGATATGAGTCTTTGCTTTTTAGTTTCCCACAATCATCCTTGCTGTACACACCTTTTGAGAGGGACACGCTTTAATCATGAATTTATTAGAATAATCTATGTGCTTCACTTATAACTTTTGAGCTAGGCAGTTTGCTCTAGTGCTTCACTTATATCTTTTTAGAGCACGGGGGTGACTTTATTTTATAGAAATTGTTGAACTCTCATGCATCACTTATATTATTTTGAGAGTCTTAAACAGCATCGTAATTTGCTTAGGTTGTGAATTTAGTCCTAATATGATGGGCATCAAAGAGGGATATAATAAAAACTTTCATATAAAGGCATTGAATATATGAGAAGTTTGATTCTTTGCATTTGTTTTGAGATATAAAGATGGTGATATTAGAGTCATGCTAGTGAGTAATTGTGTATTCGTAGAAATACTTGTGTTAAAGTTTGTGATTCCCGTAACATGCACGTATGGTGAACCGTTATGTGATGAAGTCGGAGCATGACTTATTCTTTGATTGTCTTCCTTATGAGTGGCGGTCGGGGACGAGCGATGGTATTTTCCTACCAATCTATCCCCTTAGGAGCATGCGTGTAGTACTTTGATTCGATGGCTAATAATTTTTTTCAATAAGTATGTGAGTTCTTTATGACTAATGTTGAGTCCATGGATTATACACACTCTCACCCTTCCACCATTGCTAGCCTCTCTAGTACCGTGCAACTTTTGCTGGTGCATTAAAGCCACCATATACCTTGCTCAAAACAGACACCATACCTACCTATTATGGCATTTCCATAGCCATTCCGAGATATATTGTCATGCAACTTCCACCGTTCCATTTTATTATGACACATACCATCATTGTCATATTGCTTTGCACGATCATGTAGTTGTCATAGTATTTGTGGCTTGGCCACCTTCAATATTTTTTATACATGTCACTTGATCATTGAGCATCCTGGTATACCGCCAGAGGCGTTCATATAGAGTCATATTTTGTTCTAGTATCGAGTTGTAATTCTTGAGTTGTAAGTAAATAAAGTGTGATGATCATCATTATTAGAGCATTGTCCCATGTGAGGAAAGGATGATGGAAGCTATGATTCCCTCACAACTTGGGATGAGTCTCTGGACTTTAAAAATAATAAAAGAGGCCAAAGAAGCCCAAATAAAAAAATAGAACAAAGAAGCCCAAAAAATGAGAGAAAAAGAGAGAAGGGACAATGTTACTATCCATTTTCCACACTTGTGCTTTGAAATAGCACCATGTTCTTCATGATAGAGAGTCTCCTATTTTGTCACTTTCATATACTAGTGGGAATTTTTCATTATAGAACTTGGCTTGTATATTCCAATGATGGGCTTCCTCAAATTGTCTGAGGTCTTCATGAGCAAGCAAGTTGGATGCACACCCACTTAGTTTCTTTTTTAGCTTTCATAAAATTATAGCTCTAGTGCATCCGTTGCATGGCAATCCCTACTCACTTGCATCGATATCAATTGATGGGCATCTCCATAGCCCATTAATTTGCCTAGTTGATATGAGACTTTCTCCTTCCTTTTTGTCTTCTCCCCAACCACCATATTCTACTCCACCTATAGTGTTATATCCATGGCTCGCGCTCATGGATTGCCTGAAATTTGAAAAAGTTTGAGAACAACAAAAGTATGAAACAATTGCTTGGATTGTCATCGGGGTTGTGCATGATGAAATACTTTGTGTGATGAAGATGGAGCATAGCCAGACTATAAAATATTGTATGGATAACTTTCTTTGGCCATGTTATTTTGACAAGACGTGATTGCTTTATTAGTATGCTTGAAGTATTATTCTTTTTATGTCGATACTAAACTTTTGTTTTGAATCTTATGGATCTGAATATTCTTGCCACAATAAAGAAGATTGCATTGATAAATATGTTAGGTAGCATTTCACATCAAAAATTTTGTTTTTATCATTTACCTACTCGAGGACGAGCAGGAATTAAGCTTGGGAATGTTTGATACGTCTCTAACGTATCTATAATTTTTTATTGTTCCATGTTATTATATTATCCGTTTTGGATGTTTTATATGCATTAATATGCTATTTTATATTATTTTTGGGACTAACATATTAACCTAGAGCCTAGTGCCAGCTTATGTTTTTTTCTTTGTTTTTGACTTTTACAGAAAAGGGATTTCAAACGGAGTCCAAACGGAATAAAACTTTATGATGTTTTTTCTTGGACCAGAAGACTTGGAGAGAGGGCCAGAAGATTCCCGAGGAGGCCACAAGCCTCTAGGGCGCGCCCAGGGGGGCACCCCCTGGCTTGTGGGGCCCTCGGGAGTCCTCTAACCCTAATTCCAGCTCTATATATTCTCAAATATTCCCCAAACATCAAAAGCATCCACCAAAATACTTTTCCGCCGCCAAGCCTCTGTTCCCATGAGATCCCATCTTGGGGCCTTTTCTGGCACTCTGCCGGAGGGGGATTCGGTCATGGAGGGGTGAAGGAAATATGCCCTAGAGGCAATAATAAAGTTATTATTTATTTCCTTATGTCATGATAAATGTTTATTATTCATGCTAGAATTGTATTAACCGGAAACGTAATACTTGTGTGAATACATAGACAGAGTGTCACTAGTATGCCTCTACCTGACTAGCTCGTTGATCAAAGATGGTTATGTTTCCTAGCCATTGACATGAGTTGTCATTTGATTAACGGGATCACATCATTAGGAGAATGATGTGATTGACTTGACCCATTCCGTTAGCTTAGCACTCGATCGTTTAGTATGTTGCTATTGCTTTCTTCATGACTTATACATGTTCCTATGACTATGACATTATGCAACTCCCGTTTACCGGACGAACACTTTGTGTGCTACCAAACGTCACAACGTAACTGGTGATTATAAAGGTGCTCTACAGGTGTCTCCGAAGGTACTTGTTAGGCTGGCGTATTTCGAGATTAGGATTTGTCACTCCGATTGTCAGAGAGGTATCTCTGGGCCCACTCGGTAATGCACATCACTTAAGCCTTGCAAGCATTGCAACTAATGAGTTAGTTGCAGGATGATGTATTATGGAACGAGTAAAGAGACTTGCCGGTAACGAGATTGAACTAGGTATTGAGATACCGACGATCGAATCTCGGGCAAGTAACATACCGATGACAAAGGGAACAACGTATGTTGTTATGCGGTCTGGCCAATAAAGATCTTCATAGAATATGTGGGAGCCAATATGAGCATCCAGGTTCCGCTATTGGTTATTGACCGAAGACGTGTCTCGGTTATGTCTACATAGTTCTCGAACCCGTAGGGTCCGCACGCTTAAAGTTTCGAACCCGTGCGCCTCCTCCTGGCCAGCCGCACCTCCCCCCTTGCTCCTTTATATACGGGGGCAGGGGGTACCCTAGAGACACACAATTGATTTAATCTTTTAGCCGTGTGCGGTGCCCCCCTCCACCATAGTCCACCTCGATAATACTGTAGTGGTGCTTAGGCGAAGCCCTGCGTCGGTAGAACATCATCATCGTCACCACGCCATCGTGCTGACGAAACTCTCCCTCAACACTCGGCTGGATCGGAGTTCGAGGGACGTCATCGGGCTGAACGTGTGCTGAACTCGGAGGTGCCGTGCGTTCGGTACTTGATCGGTCGGATCATGAAGACGTACGACTACATCAACCGCGTTGTGCTAACGCTTCTGCTTTCGGTCTACGAGGGTACATGGACAACACTCTCCCCTCTCGTTGCTATGCATCACCATGATCTTGCGTGTGCGTAGGAAATTTTTTGAAATTACTAAGTTCCCCAACAGTGGTATCAGAGCCTGGTTTTATGCGTAGATGTCATATGCACAAGTATAACACAAGTGAGTTGTGGGCGATATAAGTCATACTGCTTACCAGCATGTCATACTTCGGTTCGGCGGTATTGTTGGATGAAGCGGCCTAGACCGACATTACACGTACGCTTACGCGAGACTGGTTCTACCGACGTGCTTTGCACACAGGTGGCTGGCGGGTGTCAGTTTCTCCAACTTTAGTTGAACCGAGTGTGGCTACGCCCGGTCCTTGCGAAGGTTAAAACAGCACCAATTTGACAAACTATCGTTGTGGTTTTGATGCGTAGGTAAGAACGGTTCTTGCTAAGCCCGTAGCAGCCACGTAAAATTTGCAACAACAAAGTAGAGGACGTCTAACTTGTTTTTGCAGGGCATGTTGTGATGTGATATGGTCAAGACATGATGCTAAATTTTATTGTATGAGATGATCATGTTTTGTAACCGAGTTATCGGCAACTGGCAGGAGCCATATGGTTGTCGATTTATTGTATGCAATGCAATCGCCCTGTAATGCATTACTTTATCACTAAGCGGTAGCGATAGTCGTAGAAGCATAAGATTGGCGAGACGACAACGATGCTACGATGGAGATCAAGGTGTCGCGCCGGTGACGATGGTGATCATGACGATGCTTCGGAGATGGAGATCACAAGCACAAGATGATGATGGCCATATCATATCACTTATATTGATTGCATGTGATGTTTATCTTTTCTGCATCTTATCTTGCTTTGATTGACGGTAGCATTATAAGATGATCTCTCACTAAATTTCAAGATAAAAGTGTTCTCCCTGAGTATGCACCGTTTCCAAAGTTCGTCCTGCCCAAACACCACGTGATGATCGGGTGTGATAAGCTCTGCGTCCATCTACAACGGGTGCAAGCCAGTTTTGCACACGCAGAATACTCAGGTTAAACTTGACGAGCCTAGCATATGCAGATATGGCCTTGGAACACTGAGACCGAAAGGTCGAGCGTGAATCATATAGTAGATATGATCAACATAATGATGTTCACCATTGAAAGCTACTCCATTTCACGTGATGATCAGTTATGGTTTAGTTGATTTGGATCACGTGATCACTTAGAGGATTAGAGGGATGTCTATCTAAGTGGGAGTTCTTAAGTAATATGATTAATTGAACTTAAATTTATCATGAACTTAGTACCTGATAGTATCTTGCTTGTCTATGTTGATTGTAGATAGATGGCCCGTGCTGTTGTTCCGTTGAATTTTAATGTGTTCCTTGAGAAAGCAAAGTTGAAAGATGATGGTAGCAATTACACGGACTGGGTCCGTAACTTGAGGATTATCCTCATTGCTGCACAGAAGAATTACGTCCTGGAAGCACCGCTAGGTGCCAAACCTGCTGCAGGAGCAACACCAGATGTTATGAACGTCTGGCAGAGCAAAGCTGATGACTACTTGATAGTTCAGTGTGCCATGCTTTACGGCTTAGAACCGGGACTTCAACGACGTTTTGAATGTCATGGAGCATATGAGATGTTCCAGGAGTTGAAGTTAATATTTCAAGCAAATGCCCGGATTGAGAGATATGAAGTCTCCAATAAGTTCTACAGCTGCAAGATGGAGGAGAATAGTTCTGTCAGTGAGCATATACTCAAAATGTCTGGGTATAATAATCACTTGATTCAACTGGGAGTTAATCTTCCGGATGATAGCGTCATTGACAGAATTCTTCAATCACTGCCACCAAGCTACAAGAGCTTCGTGATGAACTATAACATGCAAGGGATGGATAAGACGATTCCCGAGCTGTTCGCAATGCTAAAAGCTGCGGAGGTAGAAATCAAGAAGGAGCATCAAGTGTTGATGGTCAATAAGACCACCATTTTCAAGAAAAAGGGCAAAGGGAAGAAGAAGGGGAACTTCAAGAAGAACAGCAAGCAAGTTGCTACTCAAGAGAAGAAACCCAAGTCTGGACCTAAGCCTGAGACTGAGTGCTTCTACTGCAAGCAGACTAGTCACTGGAAGCGGAACTGCCCCAAGTATTTGGCGGATAAGAAGGATGGCAAGGTGAACAAAGGTATATGTGATATACATGTTATTGATGTGTACCTTACCAGAGCTCGCAGTAGCACCTGGGTATTTGATACTGGTTCTGTTGCTAATATTGCAACTCAAAACAAGGACTACGGATTAAGCGAACACTGGCCAAGGACGAGGTGTGATGCGCGTGGGAAACGGTTCCAAAGTCAATGTGATCGCCGTCGGCACGCTACCTCTACATCTACCTTCCGGATTAGTATTAGACCTAAATAATTGTTATTTGGTGCCAGCGTTGAGCATGAACATTATATCTAGATCTTGTTTGATGCGAGACGGTTATTCATTTAAATCAGAGAATAATGGTTGTTCTATTTATATGAGTAATATCTTCTATGGTCATGCACCCTTGAAGAGTGGTCTATTTTTGATGAATCTCGATAGTAGTGATACACATATTCATAATGTTGAAGCCAAAAGATGCAGAGTTGATAATGATAGTGCAACTTATTTGTGGCACTGCCGTTTGGGTCATATCGGTGTAAAGCGCATGAAGAAACTCCATACTGATGGACTTTTGGAACCACTTGATTATGAATCACTTGGTACTTGCGAACCGTGCCTCATGGGCAAGATGACTAAAACGCCATTCTCCGGAACTACGGAGCGAGCAACAGATTTGTTGGAAATCATACATGCAGATGTATGTGGTCCGATGAATGTTGAGGCTCGCGGCGGGTATCGTTATTTTCTCACCTTCAAAGATGATTTAAGCAGATATGGGTATATCTACTTAATGAAACATAAGTCTGAAACATTTGAAAAGTTCAAAGAATTTTAGAGTGAAGTTGAATATCATCGTAACAAGAAAATAAAGTTTCTACGATCTGATCGTGGAGGAGAATATTTGAGTTACGAGTTTGGTCTACATTTGAAAACAATGTGGAATAGTTTCGCAACTCACGCCACCCGGAACACCATAGCGTAATGGTGTGTCCGAACGTCATAATCGTACTTTACAAGATATGGTGCGATCTATGATGTCTCTTACTGATTTACCGCTATCATTTTGGGGTTATGCTATAGAGACGGCCGCAGTCACGTTAAATAGGGCACCATCGAAATCCGTTGAGACGACGCCTTATGAACTGTGGTTTGGCAAGAAACCAAAGTTGTCGTTTCTTAAAGTTTGGGGCAGCGATGCTTATGTGAAAAAGCTTCAACCTGATAAGCTCGAACCCAAATCGGAGAAATGTGTCTTCATAGGATACCCAAAGGAGACTGTTGGGTACACCTTCTATCACAGATCCGAAGGCAAGACATTCGTTGCTAAGAATGGATCCTTTCTAGAGAAGGAGTTTATCTCGAAAGAAGTGAGTGGGAGGAAACTAGAACTTGATGAGGTAACTGTACCTGCTCCCTTATTGGAAAGTAGTTCATCACAGAAACCGGTTCCTGTGACGCCTACACCAATTAGTGAGGAAGTTAATGATGATGATCATGGAACTTCAGATCAAGTTGTTACTGAACCTCGTAGGTCAACCAGAGTAAGATCCGCACCAGAGTGGTACGGTAATCCTGTTCTGGAGGTTATGTTACTAGACCATGACGAACCTACGAACTATGAAGAAGCGATGGTGAGCCCAGATTCCGCAAAATGGCTTGAGGCCATGAAATCTGAGATGGGATCCATGTATGAGAACAAAGTGTGGACTTTGGTTGACTTGCCCGATGATCGGCAAGCCATTGAGAATAAATGGATCTTCAAGAAGAAGACTGACGCTGACGGTAATGTTACTGTCTATAAAGCTCGACTTGTTGCAAAAGGTTTTCGACAAGTTCAAGGGATTGACTACGATGAGACTTTCTCACCCGTAGCGATGCTTAAGTCTGTCCGAATCATGTTAGCAATTGCCGCATTTTATGATTATGAAATTTGGCAAATGGATGTCAAAACTGCATTCCTGAATGGATTTCTGGAAGAAGAGTTCTATATGATGCAACCAGAAGGTTTTGTCGATCCAAAGGGAGCTAACAAAGTGTGCAAGCTCCAGCGATCCATTTATGGACTGGTGCAAGCCTCTCGGAGTTGGAATAAACGCTTTGATAGTGTGATCAAAGCATTTGGTTTTGTACAGACTTTTGGAGAAGCCTGTATTTACAAGAAAGTGAGTGGGAGCTCTGTAGCATTTCTGATATTATATGTGGATGACATATTGTTGATTGGAAATGATATAGAATTTCTGGATAGCATAAAGGGATACTTGAATAAGTGTTTTTCAATGAAAGACCTTGGTGAAGCTACTTATATATTGGGCATCAAGATCTATAGAGATAGATCAAGACGCTTAATTGGACTTTCACAAAGCACATACCTTGACAAAGTTTTGAAAAAGTTCAAAATGGATCAAACAAAGAAAGGGTTCTTGCCTGTGTTACAAGGTGTGAAGTTGAGGAAGACTCAATGCCCGACCACTGCAGAAGATAGAGAGAAGATGAAACATGTTCCCTATGCTTCAGCCATAGGCTCTATCATATATGCAATGCTGTGTACCAGACCTGATGTGTGCCTTGCTATAAGTCTAGCAGGGAGGTACCAAAGTAATCCAGGAGTGGATCACTGGACAGCAGTCAAGAACATCCTGAAATACCTGAAAAGGACTAAGGATATGTTTCTCGTTTATGGAGGTGACAAAGAGCTAGTCGTAAATGGTTACCTCGATGCAAGCTTTGACACTGATCCGGACGATTCTAAATCGCAAACCGGATACATGTTTACATTGAACGGTAGAGCTGTCAGTTGGTGCAGTTCTAAACAAAGCGTCGTGGCGGGATCTACGTGTGAAGCAAAGTACATAGCTGCTTCGGAAGCAGCAAATGAAGGAGTCTGGATGAAGGAGTTCATATCCGATCTAGGTGTCATACCTAGTGCATTGGGTCCAATGAAAATCTTTTGTGACAATACTGGTGCAATTGCCTTGGCAAAGGAATCCAGATTTCACAAGAGAACCAAGCACATCAAGAGACGCTTCAATTCCATCCGGGATCTAGTCCAGGTGGGAGACATAGAAATTTGCAAGATACATACGGATCTGAATGTTGCAGACCCGTTGACTAAGCCTCTTCCACGAGCAAAACATGATCAGCACCAAGGCTCCATGGGTGTTAGAATCATTGCTGTGTAATCTAGATTATTGACTCTAGTGCAAGTGGGAGACTGAAGGAAATATGCCCTAGAGGCAATAATAAAGTTATTATTTATTTCCTTATGTCATGATAAATGTTTATTATTCATGCTAGAATTGTATTAACCGGAAACGTAATACTTGTGTGAATACATAGACAAACAGAGTGTCACTAGTATGCCTCTACTTGACTAGCTCGTTGATCAAAGATGGTTATGTTTCCTAGCCATTGACATGAGTTGTCATTTGATTAACGGGATCACATCATTAGGAGAGTGATGTGATTGACTTGACCCATTCCGTTAGCTTAGCACTCGATCGTTTAGTATGTTGCTATTGCTTTCTTCATGACTTATACATGTTCCTATGACTATGAGATTATGCAACTCCCGTTTACCGGAGGAACACTTTGTGTGCTACCAAACGTCACAACGTAACTGGGTGATTATAAAGGTGCTCTACAGGTGTCTCTGAAGGTACTTGTTGGGTTGGCGTATTTCGAGATTAGAATTTGTCACTCCGATTGTCGGAGAGGTATCTCTGGGCCCACTCGGTAATGCACATCACTTAAGCCTTGCAAGCATTGCAACTAATGAATTAGTTGCGGGATGATCTATTACGGAACGAGTAAAGAGACTTGCCGGTAACGAGATTGAACTAGGTATTGAGATACCGACGATCGAATCTCGGGGAAGCAACATATCGATGACAAAGGGAACAACGTATGTTGTTATGTGGTCTGACCGATAAAGATCTTCGTAGAATATGTGTGAGCCAATATGAGCATCCAGGTTCCGCTATTGGTTATTGACCGGAGACGTGTCTCGGTCATGTCTACATAGTTCTCGAACCCGTAGGGTCCGCACGCTTAAAGTTTCGATGACAGTTATATTATGAGTTTATGAGTTTTGATGTACCGAAGGTTGTTCGGAGTCCCGGATGTGATCACGGACATAACGAGGAGTCTCGAAATGGTCGAGACATGAAGATTGATATATTGGATGACTATATTCGGACACCGGAATGGTTCCGGGGGTTATCGGATATATACCGGAGTACCGAGGGGTTACCGGAACCCCCCCCCCCCCCCCCCGAGGCTATTGGGCCTCATGGGCCCAATTGGTGGAAGAGGAAAGGCGGCCAAGGGGCAGCCGCGCGCCCCTCCCCCCCCCCAAGTCCGAATTGGACAAGGAGGGGGCGCCCCCCCCTTTCCTTTCCCCATCACTCCTTCCCTCTCCTCTCCTAGTCCAACAAGGAAGGGAGGGAGTCCTACTCCCGGTGGGAGTAGGACTCCTCCTGGCGCGCCTCCTCCTGGCCGGCCGCACCTCCCCCCCCCTTGCTCCTTTATATACGGGGGCAGGGGGCACCCTAGAGACACACAATTGATTTGATCTTTTAGCCGTGTGCGGTGCCCCCCTCCACCATAGTCCACCTCGGTAATACTGTAGCGGTGTTTAGGCGAAGCCCTGCGTCGGTAGAACATCATCATCGTCACCATGCCGTCGTGCTGAAGAAACTCTCCCTCAACACTCGGCTGGATCGGAGTTCGAGGGACGTCATCGGGTTGAACGTGTGCTGAACTCGGAGGTGCCGTGCGTTCGGTACTTGATCGGTCGGATCGTGAAGACGTACGACTACATCAACCGCGTTATGCTAACGCTTCCACTTTCGGCCTACGAGGGTACGTGGACAACACTCTCCCCTCTCGTTGCTATGCATCACCATGATCTTGCGTGTGCGTAAGAATTTTTTTGAAATTACTACGTTCCCCAACAAGGGGCTCTACATCAACCTTGCTGCCCTTCTGATGAAGCGTGAGTAGTATACCACAGACATAAGGGTCCATAGCTAGTAGCTAGATGGCTTCATCTCTCTCTCTCTCTCTTTCATCTTCAATACAATGTTCTTGGAGTTCTATCCGGTGTAATCTTCTTTTGTGGTGCGTTTATTGAGATCCGATGAATTTTGGATTTATGATCAGATTATCTATGAATATTATTTGAGTCTTCTCAAAACTCTTTTATGCATGATTAAGATATCTTTTTATTTCTCTTTGAACTATCGGTTTGGTTTGGCCAACTAGATTGGTTTTTCTTGCAATGGGAGAGGTGCTTAGTTTTGGGTTCAAGCTTGCGGTGTCCTCACCCACGGACATAGTAGGGGTACCGAGGCACATATTGTATTGTTGCCATCAAGGATAAAAAGATGGGTTTTATATCATATTGCTTGAGTTTATCCCTCTACATCATGCCATCTTACTTAAAGTGTTGCTCTATTCTTATGAACTTAATACTCTAGATGCATGCTGGATAGCGGTCGATGTGTGGAGTAATAGTAGTGGATGCAGAATCGTTTCGGTCTACTTGTCACAGACATGATGCCTATATTCATGATCATTGCCTGAGATATCGTCATAACTATGTGCTTTTCTATCAATTGCTCAACAGTAATTTGTTGACCCACCGTATGTTTTCTTTCAAGAGAGAAGCCTCTAGTGAAACCTATGGCCCCCGGGTCTATTTTCCATCATATATTTTCAGATCTGTAAACAAAAAAACCCAAAAATACCTTGCTGCAATTTATTTATATTTACTTTAGTTTTCTCTTTTATTTATCTTTTATACCTATCTCTATTAGATCTAAATCTTGTTCGTGACCGTGAAGGGATTGAAAACCCCTTTTTTGTGTCGTGTGCAAGTGTTTGTTAGTTTGTGCAGGTGCATATATTGGAGACTTGCTTGTGCCTCCTACTGGATTGATACCTTGGTTCTTAACTGAGGGAAATACTTATCTCTACTTTGCTGCATCACACTTTCCTCTTCAAGGAAAAAATCAATGCAAGCTCAAGAAGTAGCAGCCCTCTCCCTATTTGGGCCACGAGGTGAGTCACAGCCTTCGAGCTCTCGGTCCTCCTCCTCCTGGGAAGAGGTGTCCCTCTCGTCCCATGAACGTTCCATGGCTTCCCTACATGCAAACTCGAAGATGGCTTAATAAGATTGGTTTTGTTCGTTGTGAGGAGAAGATAGGTATTGGAGCAGTATATAACATGATTAGGTTGTAGGCATTCCCGGGATAAGGATATATGAAAGATATTAGGATACAAACAAGACAAAATCTGGCAAAATCTGAACAAAATCATGCTTTCCATGCACACGACGGCATAAGGTACGAGTGGGTGCGGTCGTACCGTTGCTCTTACCGGCTCCTTCGTCCTCTGGTGAGGTTAAACAGGGTGTTTGATAGTCTTTAGTATGGGCAGTGGCGCTCATACCGTTGGTCGTACTCCTCGGCGCCTTGCAATGGTTTTTTTTGTTATTCATAAGAAAAGTAGACTCATGTCTAGGGTGAAGGACGACCTTTGGTACGAGCAATCACACTCGTACCCCTCATCGTACCTCGTTCGATCTGGAGTAACAAAAGGTCTAATTTTCTAAGACGGTGTATGGTATGATAGCGGTCGTACTAGTGGTCGTACTAGCTGGTAAAACCTTCAATTTTCCTAAAAGGTCTCTACGATGGCTGGCGAGCAATGTGTGGGCCTGATAGGCCTTGTAACGGCTATATAACAACTTTCCTACTCTCGATCTAGGTAGGAAGGAACATTTGCCCAACTCGGTTCGGCTGTAGTCGAGAGGATAGGAACCTGGATAATTGTTCTTGTCGTGTGGGTGGTTGGGCGGATCGGCAAGCTACAAATTCTTCCTAGCTAATTCCATGGCATCCTGGAGTTAATGGATCTGTTGAGTTGGCGGAGAGGAACATAACACTTGGTATTCATAATCTTTCCATCCTGGAGCATCCTCTACAACGCCACAACACGCGCTTCAGAGATAGATGGCATGGGCAAAATGTGAGGAGTTCTAGGCTGATGCCAATTCTCTCTATGACTTGTCAAGCTCAAGGACCAGCAAGATTTCCTAGTCAAGGCCATGCGCAAGATGTTCGACGAGGTGATTTACCAAGCTCGACAACCTCATCACCAACCGGATCGATGGTGCACATGGGAGGATTTTAGTATAGACATCGGCCATATCCTCCTTGAGCGGGATTAGGAACCCAGGGTGGCGCCATCACCAAGAGGGTCACATCTCATCTCTTTGAGGAGTGTGCTTCCTGCAGGAACATCTGCAGCCATGGAGGTCAACGGTGATGACAAAGAGAAACACAGCAAGTCTCTCAAGTTCTATGTGTCTCCCCTTGTTCGAGGTACGAGAGATCTCATGACTTCCGGTCCATCATCTCCTGATATCGAGCGCTGGTGAGCAAATCCCGATGAAAAAACTATTGCTCTGCGTGTTGAACTACCTTGCACTACTGCAGGATGCTACTAACGCGACACTACAATCAGAGACCCTTCGAGAAACTGTGTGTGATGCAATAATCGCAAACGGTGGTGTATGAAAACCATCAGAAATGTATAAAACGTTTGCGATGACGGATGCATCAAACACGGTTCAGGTTTTAGTTGCGTGTGCGATGAAGGGCATACGGTTTAGTTCAATTAACTTTTTGCGATGAGGAGGAACAAAAGAAACGGGCAGCCAGATGAAGGCGTGTGCGATACACAGCATACGGTTCACTCGGATGAATTGTTTGTGATTAGGCAACACAAAAGAAACGGGCAGCCAGATGAAGGTGTGTGCGGTATACAGCATACAGTTCACTTGGATGAACTGTTTGTGATTAGGCATCACAAAATAAATGGTTAGCCAGATCAAGGTGTGTGCGATATACGCATGCAGTTCACTCGGCCCTTGTCCTCAGTGTGTGACCTCTGTGGCAACCGTTCGCTCCCCAGGCGCCTCTTCGTGTACCGTGGCAACCATCCACCGCCTCTTCACCTTTCCCTCTCGATTTGGAACTGTTGTCGCACGCTCTTCCTCCATCCATTTTCCTTCACCCTTCCTTCTGCCATTGTTCGATCATCTTCTCCATGGAGGGAACAGGCCGGAAACGACCCCGTTATTGTTGCCCCGATCTGAAAGATGACGTGGTGGAGGAAGTCATTGATCAGTGCAAAGTCATCACCTCGGCTAGCATGGCAGGTTCATTCAAGACCATTCTCAACTCAACTGATAACATCATTACAAGGAACCCAAGGGTCCAGGAGCGGTTTGATCTCCCCTATCTTCTTCGCCGTGACCCTGCTGACTAGCACGGGGACGAGGGAAGCCTTGCCTTGTGCAAGTTGATGCCGCTTGATAATGATACGTATGATGTTAAGATGCCATCGCTTGAGGGCAAGGCTTGGGCAGGCACAAATGGAGATTGGGTTGTTTATATTGGGTACAACTGCGAGTGGGAACTTGTGAATATGTACACTCGTCACCGGGTTCCACTTCCAAAAATCTCAGACGACTGCCCAGAGGTTGAGTACACCGGTATTCTACATGAGTTCAAATACGATCATGGTGATTATCGTCTACGGAAGATAGCAATTTGTCAAGTTCCCAACCACTCTTGGGATTACACGAACTATGAAGTTGTTGCTATCTTCGACAAGCTTCTTGCCTTCCTTACTTCCACGCCTCGATGGATATTGCTCAAAAATCAATTTCCGTACACGGATGAGTACTGTGATGCATTTCAATACGAGGGTCTTGTGTTTTGCTGCCACCACTCGTGGCACTGTTTTTTCATGGAATCATCATGCTTTCAGTATGTTTGTCTTCCACTGTAATTATAATTGTTTCATCCACATGCATGCGGGTTAGCTAGTTTCCCTTTACTAATTAATTAACCTTCTTGTGTTTCCAAGGTCCTGTGAACATTCCACCACCTATACTTGAAAAAATTTATAACCAAGGGGGAGCTGACGATGCTGATGATCACGAGCATGAGGACGAGTAGGACCCATATACTCAGTGGCGCCTGGCAACTTATTCCGATGGATCACCTCTTCTTGTGTGTATACAGGGCACTGCTAATGTTACTAAGGAAGCAGGTGTTGTCTCACATGGTCGCACTCTCCGGACCTATTCCAACATCCGTTGCAGGGTATTCGGGATGGATACTAGTGTACTAGCGCCAACACCTTCTCCCTGGTTCAGTATTGAAAGTCTTGGAGGAAACTCGCTCTTCCTTGGACAAAACTATCCAATGATGGTGGAAGGCGATCCAGCTGTTGTTGACACAACGTTATTACCATTTATGAGAAGCAACTGTATCTATACCTCAGACATTGTTATGCTTCCCTACAGTCCCAATATGGGTCCTGACATAGGCCGCTTCAGCCTGGATGATCAGTCCTGCGTTGGTCTTGAGATTGACAGTAGCTGGCCCTTCCCAGAGAATCACTTCTGGTTCAAAGCAAGCGTTTCCAACACCGACGAGTGGTTGAGCAGAAGTTCATTTCATCGCTTTGTTATTTGTGGTGTGAGAAAAACTTTACTAGAATGTTTTGTTGGAAATGATCTATAATCCAACGTGTATCCTCATTGTCGTTGTGGGCTGATGACTTGTTGTATGTAATCAATGGTACATTTGCATATGCGTCCATCAACTCACACCTGCTAGTGGTGTCCATATGAACAGTGCTAGTAATTTTAGTTGCAAAACTTAGATAGTGCTAGTGATTTTTAGCTGCATATTTTGACAAATCGCAGTGTTACAAGGTTGACAAATGGCAATGTTACTAGATAAACAAATGTCAATCTTTCCAGTTTGACAAATGGCAACATACCCAAAATGACAGATATGCAAATCTTACCCAATTGTTTGTACATGGTTGCACACGGGTCATGCAAAACAACCGTTTCCGTTGAAGGGATGCAAAAATCCTGCTCGGCACATTTTCTCTTGGCTTCCTGGGGAAGCTGTCGGTTTGCATACGGGTGTTCTAACTAAAATGTTTGCGATGAGTGTTATATATTTAAAAACCATTGACGTTTTTTCAAAAGAAAATCGTTTGATAAGTCTGTACATTAAGAGAGAAAAACACAAGTTCGTTCAAACCATATCTTTCATTCAGTCACACTGCAAATTTATATTCATATGATCGAGAATTCGAGATACAGTATTAAACCCCAAAAAAATATTTCCGGCGGCGGCGGAGGCGGCGTGCCGCGCCGTCGTTGTCGTTGTCGTCCTCCGTGTAAGTGCATCTAGTGCCACCCCTAGTTGGTTTTGGAGTATTGACGACAAACCTGGTTGAGGGACTAATGTGGTTGTGAGAATTGCAGAATAACACAGGTAGTAGGCCCTCAATGATTCGGTTTACCTACCGGAGATGACCCCTAAAAATGTATGAAGACATTGAAGACAATGGTGGTATGGGAAGATATTCACATTGAAGACTATGACAAGAGAAGACATCACGTGAAGACTATGGAGCGCGAAGACTTAGTTGTTTCGTTGTTTCCTTTTCTTCTTTGTTGAGTCATAGGAACCACCGTACTGTTAAGTGGGGTCCCAGTGAACAAAGTCAGAGTGACTGAAGTGATGCTCAACCAAATCCTATGTCTTCGAGCGAAGACAATGAGAGCAAATCTTATCCAGAGCTGGATGAGTCAGCTTTACTTGTAGCCCAAGTCAAGCTGTCGCGTGTGTTTGAAATCTGACCGTTGGAACACGTGTCAGTTCCTTAGTGACCCAGGGTCATTTCGGACAAATCAGGTCGGGTTGCCTAGTGGCTATAAATAGCCCACCCCCTACACCATAAATTGGTGGCTGCTCAGAGTTAGTGCACGGCTTTTGTCGTTTGAGAGCAACCCACCTCCGAAGCTTTTGAGAGAGAGAAATCCTTGCGAGGACAAAGCCCAAACACCCAGAGCCAAAGAGTGTTAGGCATCACTGAAGTCTTTCTGTCCGCGTGACCTGAAGACTTGTTACACTTGAGGACTATGAATCCTCCAGCCGGTTAGGCGTCGCGTTCTGAGCATCCAAGAGTCATTGTGGATCGCCGGTGAATGAAGTCTGTGAAGGTTTGGAAGTCTACCTTGAAGACTTACCAGAGTGATTGGGCGAGGACTGGGTGTCCTTGGCTCAAGGGGAATAAGGTGAAGACACGGTCTTCTGAGTTAAATCTCAGCCTCCCTAACCAGACGTACAGTTGTCACAGCAACTGGAACTGGTCCAACAAATCCTTGTCCTCACCAAGCGACTGGTTCTATCTTCTCCCTCTCTTTATTTACAGTTTGTCTTCGTGAAGTCATTGCCTGCTTGTGTTACCTGTTTGACTTCACCGTGTGACTTCTATTGTTGTTTGGCTTCATACTATCTTCCATCCTGATCATTACTACCTAGCTGCTTTTCGTCTTCGTGCTTTCACTTCATTGAATACTTGACTATGGCTTGCATAGTGTAGTCTACCTTCCGCTGCATGTTAATAGGTTCATTTCTATCGTTTGTCTTCGAAACTCACATGTTTTGAAGACTTTCATAAAAATCGCCTATTCACCCCCCTCCCTCTAGTAGATAACTAGCAATTTCAATTGGTATCAGAGCAAGGTACTCCCTTGTTCTGTGTGATTCGGTTTAACCACCTGGAGTTTTAGCTATGTCGACTGCAGGGATAATCAAAGTCTCCGCTGCGTGCCCCGTCTTCGATGGAACTGAATATCCCTACTGGAAGAATAAGATGCGCATGCATCTTGAAGCCGTTGATGTCGACCTCTGGTATGTCTATAAGAATTGTGTTCCGAAGACTGGTGAAGGTGTCACCCCTGCTGATGTCAAGAAGTTCATTCAATTGGATTCTACTGCCAAGAACATCATCTGTGGTCATCTGACCAAAGGACAGTATGGCCATGTGAGTGCTGTGGAAACGTCGAAGCTAGTCTGGGAGTGGCTCTCCAAGGTCAACGAAGGCGTCTCAACCTAGAGAGATCAAAGGATCAGTGTTCTTCGCAACCTCTTCAACCGCTTCAAGAGAAACGACAATGAGAATGTCCAGCTCACGTTTGATCGCCTCACTGACATCACAAATGAGCTTCGTGCTCTCGGCGCCACTGAGATCACCAAGCATGAAATCGTGAGGACACTGCTGAGATCACTTGACAGCTCGTTCGACACCCTGGCCCTGATGATACAAGAACGCCCTGACTTCAAGACACTCGATCCGCCTGACATACTTGAGAGGCTCAACACACATGAGTTCCAGCTATCTAAGAAAAGAGATATCTATGGTCCCAACTATGGCCAAACTCGCGCTTTGAAGGCAAAAGCTGTTTCCTCATCTGAAGAAGAATCTAACTGCAGTTCTGGTGATCCTGAAGACATTGGAAAGGAGCTTGCTATGCTTGTGAAGAAGTTCCAGAAGTTCACTAAGAAGAAGGGCTTCAAAAAGTCTTCACGATCCAGCTCAAGAAATGATGAAGCTTCCACTCATGATTACAAGAAGAGAACATGTCACAAGTGCAAGAAACCTAGACACTACATCTTTGAGTGTCCACAGTGGGACAATGAGAACAAGAAGAAGAAGAAGAAGAAGAAGAGCAAGGAATATGATTCTGATGACAAGAAGAAGAAGAAATCTTCAAAGTCTTCTTCCAAGTCTTCGTCCAAGTCTTCATCACATAAGACGAGCTCATCTGGCAAGGCTCGTGCTTTTGTTAGCAAGGAGATGGATTTAGAGGAGGAGTCTGCTTCTGAGGAGGCAGAGGTGGAGTCTGAGGAGGAGTCCGACCCTGGCGTTGCAAGTCTGGCTCTAGCTACAGCCTACGTTGCCAAGTCCATCTTCAACACTGAAGACAATGGCCCCGTCACCAACGCTGTTACTAATGACAAGGACGACTATGCTCCCACCTACTGCTTCATGGCACGTGGTGCCAAGGTAAAATCACGCGATGCTTACTTTCAAACATCAAGTGAAGATGACTCTGATTGTGAATCCAAACCCAGCTACAAAACACTTGCTAAAATTGCAACTGAACAACAGAAAGCTATGGAACATACTCAAAAACTATTAGACAAAAGCGATGACCTATTGGACGCGGAAATGACACGATCTCAGTCCTTAATTGAAGACAGAAAAAATCTCCGTGTTAAGTACCAGGAACTTGAAAGTCGTCATGAAACGCTCTCAACCACTCATGAAAAGCTTTCCTATGATTATCTTCAAAGGAAGCAAGAGCTTGAGAAATTGAGAGCGGCTCATGAAGATCTTCAAAAAGAGAACGAGTCACTTCGCGCTCAACAGATCAGTCCCGCTCAGGAAGGATTTGAACCACCACGTCTAAAATGCCTTGAGCGTGATAACGCTACTTCTGTTGCTGAATGTTCTACTGCTGCTACTGTTGCAATATCTTCAACTGTTGATGTGGTAACTAACCCCTCTCCTGAGGATGCCACCACTATTGCTGATGAAAATGCTAGGTTGAAGATATTGCTTGAAACTGGGATGTACAAAAGTCTCAAAGGGCATCAGACACTGTGCGATGTCGTCAAAAAGCAGATTCTGAACCAAAACCCTAGGAAGAGGGTGTTGGGTTCGAGAGGAAAATGAACATTGATGGTTCTTACTGGAAGCCTGAGCAGTACCCCAAAACCACATGGGTCGCTGCAAAGGAACCTTCAGTGGATCCATCCACCTTATCTGGCTTCACTTGTGCTAACCCTATTATCATTGATGAATCCTTTGAAGCAAACTATAAACTGTTTAAGAATCAGAATGGTGAAGTGTTTGCCAAGTATATTGGTACTAACTACAGGAATGGGCCACCTATGAAGAAGATCTGGGTCCCCAAAAGTTGTCTTGAGAATCTTTCTGTGAATGTCATCATGACACCGCCTGGGAAGAAGATAAATCCCAGACCAAAAGCTTCATATGATCCAAAGGCTTCATACAGATACAGGACTCAACTGAGTCACCCTAACGCCAATGTTTTGCAGGGAAATCGTACTCAAACTTATGAATATGGGCGTGTGTCTTCAAACCGCTATGTTCATAAAACTAAGAACTTTTCTGCTTATTCATATGAGTATCATTCATCTTCTGCAAGCCTATTTGCTAGGGCTCCAAAGCCGAAGTTCTCAGATGCTGCACTTAGACTCATTGCTTCTAAGCCACCCCTGAAGATGTGGGTGGTTAAGAAGAATTAACTTTCTTTTGCAGGGAAAGGTCTCCAGCCAGAAATCAAAGGCGTCTGTTGCTAATGTTGGGAACCTAAAACATCTTGTAGGGCGCAAGATCAAATGCCCAAATGGTCTTACTATGTATTTTGTTCCTGAATTGCTTGCCAATCATCCTATCAGTCCTAATCTTGATCTGAGCTTTGATAATCCTCTTGCCCGTCAAATGTTTATGCTTCACAATACTCTTGGTGAAGCCTATCCCCCTAACTGTACTGTAGGGTATGACACCTCATGCTTCAGAATGGATTATGGACAGCGGATGCACTAATCATATGACTGGTGATCGAAGTCTTCTCATGGACTCAACCTTACGTCCATCTGACAAGAGTCACACATTTGCTAACACTGGTAAAAGCAAGGTATTGGGTCTAGGTAGACTTGCAATCTCAAAGGATCAGCACATGGATAAAGTGATGCTTGTTGAATCCCTTGGTTTCAACTTAATGTCTGTCTCAATGCTTTGTGACTTGAACATGATTGTGATATTTTGAAAATATCGTTGCCTTGTACTAATGGAATCTGACAAGTCTCTAGTCTTTGAAGGGTATCGGAAAGATGATCTGTACATGGTAGATTTCTCAGCAGGACCACAGCTTGCCGTATGTCTTCTAGCAAAAGCTTCAGAGTGCTGGCTCTGGCATCGGAGGCTAGGGCATGCTGGCATGAGGAACTTACACACTCTCGCAAAGAAGAAGCATGTCATAGGCATCGAGGGCGTCAAGTTCAAGAAGGATCACACGAGGAACAAGCATCCCTCGAAGACAATCATGATGACATCTCAACCCTTCGAGCTGCTACACATGGAGTTATTTGGCCCTACTCACTACTCTACTCTCACTACTACTGCTTGTCTCTATGGCTTCGTCATTGTTGATGATTATTCAAGATATACGTGGGTGCATATAATTCTCTACAAGACTGAAGTGCACGATGTCTTCAGACGCTTCGCCAACCGTGCCATGAACAACTATGGCGTCAAGATCAAGCATATCAGAAGTGACAATGGCACAGAGTTCAAGAACACCGGCCTCGACCTTTACCTGGATACATTGGGCATCACTCATGAGTTCTCAGCTCCGTACACACCTCAACAGAATGGCATCATGGAGCGCAAGAACAGAACACTCATCGAGATGGCACGGACAATGCTCGATGAATACAAGACTCCAAGAAAGTTCTGGCCTAAAGCTATTGATACTGCATGCCATGTCATCAACCGTGTTTATCTTCACAAGCTTCTGAAGAAGACATCCTATGAACTCCTCACTCGTAAGAAGCCAAATGTCAGTTACTTCAGAGTATTCGGTGCTAGGTGCTGGATCAAGGATCCACATCACACTTCAAAATTTGCACCAAAAGCACATGAAGGTTTTATACTTGGTTATGGAAAGGATTCGCACTCCTACAGAGTCTTCAACCTCTTTCACTATAAAGTGGTTGAAACTGTGGATGTGCGGTTCGATGAGACTAACGGCTCGCAAAGAGAGCACCTGCCAAATGTGCTAGATGAAGTTCCACCTAGTGAATCCATCAAACTCATGGGAACTGGAGAAATCATACCAAATGAAGCACAGCCTGAAGAGGAACTTATCATTTCTGCACCCAATCAACCTGAAGACAATGCTCAGCCCGAAGACAATCCTTCTAACGATGACAATGATCAGCAAGAGCAAAATCTTCGTCCAGTTCATCCTCGTGTTGCAAATGAAGTACAGATTGAGAAGATAATTGATAACATCAATGCGCCTGGTTCACTCACTCGTTCAAGAGCAACACAGCTAGCAAATTTCTGTGGGCACTTTGCATTTGTCTCAATATCTGAACCCAAGAAAGTTGCTGAAGCCTTCATGGAACCTGAATGGATTCAAGCCATGCAAGAAGAGCTTCAACAGTTCAAACTGAACAATGTCTGGGAACTTGTCAAGCGTCCTGACCCTCGCAAGCACAACATAATAGGCACAAAATGGATATATCGCAACAAGCCAGATGAGCATGGTCAAGTTGTCAGAAACAAGGCTCGTCTCGTTGCTCAAGGATACACTCAAGTTGAAGGGATTGACTTCGATGAAACATTTGCTCCTGTGGCTAGGCTTGAAGCTATTCGCATATTGCTAGCCTATGCAAATCATCACAACATCCTTCTGTATCAAATGGATGTGAAGAGTGCATTTCTCAACGGCAAGATTGAAGAAGAAGTGTATGTTGCACAACCTCCTGGCTTTGAAGATCCAAAACATCCTAATATGGTGTACAAGCTTAACAAGGCACCGTATGGCCTCAAACAAGCCCCTCGCGCTTGGTATGACACACTCAAAGACTTCCTGAAGAGCAAAGGCTTCAAACTTGGTTCCCTGGATCCCACACTCTTCACGAAGACATATGATGGTGAACTGTTTGTGTGCCAAATATACGTGGATGACATTATCTTCGGCTGCACCAACCAGAAATACAGTGATGAATTTGGACACATGATGCAAGAGCAATATCAGATGTCCATGATGGGTGAGCTGAAGTTCTTCCTTGGTCTTCAAATTCGTCAGCAAAGCAATGGCATCTTCATATCTCAAGAGAAATACCTCAAAGACTGCCTGAAGAAGTTTGGAATGCAAGAATGCAAAGGTTACACGACGCCAATGCCAACCAAGAGTCATCTGGGTCCCGACGCCAATGGTAAAGAGTTCGATCAAAAGGTATACCGCTCCATGATTGGTTCTTTACTTTATTTATGTGCATCTAGGCCAGATATCATGCTTAGTGTTTGCATGTGTGCTCGATTCCAAGCGGCACCAAAGGAATCGCATCACTTAGCTGTGAAGCAAATTCTTCGATATTTGGCTTACACCCCAACATTAGGATTATGGTATCCAAAGGGCTCAGAGTTTGATCTAGTTGGATTCTCGGATGCTGATTATGCTGGTGACAAGGTGGATCGCAAGTCTACATCAGGCACATGTCACTTTCTGGGACGATCACTTGTCTGTTGGTCTTCAAAGAAGCAGAACTGTGTATCACTCTCCACTGCTGAATCTGAATACATTGCTGCTGGATCTTGCTGCGCTCAGCTTCTATGGATGAAGCAAACACTCAAGGACTATGGCATCCATCTGAAACAAGTACCACTCTACTGCAACAATGAAAGCGCCATCAAGATTGCCAACAATCCAGTTCAGCACTCGAAGACAAAGCACATTGAAATTCGTCATCACTTTCTCGGAGATCATGTCATGAAGGAAGATATTGATATCATACACGTCAACACTGAAGAGCAATTGGCAGATATCTTCACAAAGCCCTTGGATGAGAAAAGGTTTTGCAAGTTGCGGTGTGAGCTAAATATCTTGGAATCCTCGAATGTCCTGTGATCAGGCACACATCCTAACACTTATGCATGTTGATGACTTAGATGTGCAACACACGAAGTAATGTATGTCTTCAATCAATGAAGACTTACACTCTAAGTGTGAATACATTAATGCGGAATTTGACTTCGGAGCGCCACGATAATTGTGTGTCGTGTCTGGGTCTAATACTTCCTATACGGTGGGTAACGCCACCACCAAACCTTTATTTGAAGTGTTTCTCCTGGCGTTGTAGTTGCAAAGTCATCGCATTTGGTTTGTCTTCAATATTAACATGACTTCATGTTTATCTTCACAATGCTGATTTGATCTTATTCTGATATATACATATATTAGTGTTTTGTCCTCTACAGCATTCACTTATAGCTATGTCTTCTTGTTTGAATCTTTTGGACTAAGTGAATGTGATCGGACCCTAATCTCTCTATGCTTCTACCTCAAACTCTATCTATCCAAATCATATGCATTCTGTTGAAACCGTCGAATGTCTTCTCTGCGTCCTTGTCAGCAGAAGATACAGAGACAAACATTAAATCTGTTTTAAATGCTCAATCCTTATTGCCTGAAACACAGAGAAGCCGGAACGACCACCCGACAGTCCAGGCGTGCGTGGGAACATGGAACAACTTCCAATGTGGTGCATGTTCGCCACGTGTCCCTCAGATGTGAACCGCCAGGGGCACCTATGTAATTACGCTGTGTCGTCCCTCTCCTTATAAATTCACATCACATCGCGGTCAAAAATCCTTCTTCCACCTCTCCACCTCGACAAACCCTAGCGCCACCGCTAGCTCTCGACGACGCCGGCGACGAAGCGCTTAGCTGCCGCGACCTCACTAACGCCGTCCTCACGCCGGCCACGAACATCGTCCTCTCCGCCGCCGCCGTAGGTGTCCTCCGTCGCCAAGTTAGGGCATGGAAGATCGAACTGCTCGGCCTCATCTTCTACTCCGTCTAGCAGTTTATCGTGTGGTAAATTAAAACTCTCTTTTTACCGTCTTTTTGATCTGATAGATTCATCCTTTCTACCAAAAGTAGTTTCTGCCTCCACAAATTTGGATCTATCCTGTTCTGCATCTCATCATATGCCTAGTATGTTCACTTATGCTTCACACGTAGTTAGATTCCTCACTTATACCTATTCGTGGATTCGTACAAATCTGGAACCAACTCTCAACATATAAGTGAATGTCTTCGCGCTGTGAGGTCAATGTCTTCTAAACTGATTTATCTTCAAAATCTTCTGAGAATGCATATGACCTCTTCCCCTTCCCTCGCATCTCTAATGCTGTCACAGGTACATGTCCGTGGGAGAATCCCTTGGTTCTCATAGTCTGCATTCATTTGCAGAATTCTTACAGCATCATATCAACTATCCCGAAGCTAGTTCCTGTCTGACCAGTAGACGGAAGCCTTTGACAGTTTTGAAGCCATTCAGTCTGAACTTCATGGCAACAGATAAGTCAGCAAGGAAGGGAGGTAGACAGCGCCATGGGGGAACATCAAGAGATTTGCCGCCTGACCTCTATGAGCTGTACAAGACAGATCCAGAAGAGGATTACAATCAGCGCAAAACACGAATCCAATGGATTCGAAGATATTGGGCAGAGCAATGGTTCAAGTACAGGTTCGTGACCCAGGAATATGCTGAAAAGAATGCCATCAAGCGACCCTGGGGAGACATCTTGTACAAAAATCTTCCACCCAGGTCCAGAGCTGAAGCCATTGAACACGACTTCTACCCTTGCATGATCCATGGACCACAGCCTGCTGATGCCGACCCATCTTCTCTACTGTGGTGCCGTGAAGACAATCTGTTCAAGCGCAACTTCCAGTTTGCCAAGAACTCGGCCAAAGAGAACAAGAAGTCGCGAGGATTAGACTTCAACCCAGGTCCCTCTGCTCCTCGTGCCGATGGCACACGTGAGGCTGAACCCAATATTGTTGGACCCTTCTACAATCTAGAAGGTCTCATCACTCACGTTATGGTTCAAGGGACAGCCGTGGATCACTCTGCAGATGACACTGATTCTGACGAAGCGCCTGCACCACCGAAGCCGAAGAAGCTGAAGAAACCCAAGGCTTCGAAGCCTTCCACTGCACCAAGTGCTTCGCGAGCGAAGCCTCTGGCCACTGCTCCTCCTGTACCAAGTGTGCACTCTGAAGATCTCTCACGCATCTCCAAGACCGAGAAGAAGAAGAAGACCATCCACACCACTAGTCAAGCACTGACCCCTGATGCTGTTCTAAGAAATGAGAACGACGCCATTGATCTATCGAGTGACAACGATCTTGCTGATGATGCTCTTGAGCTGCTGATAAAGAGCAAGCAAGAGGCGGAAATCTTCAACGATTTGCCTCTCTTTGACGTGGAAGTATTGAACAACTTCATTGATGAGTGGTTTGACACCCCAAATCTCAGCTTTGATGATCTTCAACTTCCAATTGGCCTCAGCGTCTCCTTCCATGGCGCCATTGCTCCTGAGCTGGCTCTTGCTCAGAAAATCGTTGAACTAAAGCACAAAATTGACTATGAGAAGGCTCAGTTCAAACAGCATATGGCCCAGCTCAGTGTGACAGACGTCCAAAACTTCAAGACAATGATGCATGAACTCAAGGAGGCATTTCACAAGAAACGTGACGAAGCCAAAGGTTCTCAAGAGCGCATGAAGCACTTGGCTGCCAAATGTGTTCAAAGCTACAATGAAGCTGAGAAGCGCAAGGCACTTGGGTGTCTTGGCATCGACCCCAAGATGGCTGCCAAGCAGAAGAAGCCAACTGTGGACCAAGCTGAAGCATCCAGGCGGGAAGAACCTTGCATTGTCTTCCCGCTAGTATGACTGGCGTGAAGCCTAAGGTCCCCACAGTGGCTTCAGAGCTCAAGAAAACAAGGGCAGCTGAAGCCGAAGCCAGAAAGCGCAAGACCAAGAACACCACTGACGAGGCTCCACCTGCCAAGGAGCGTAAAACCAAGAAGAAAGATCGGGCTGCTCCCGCAGAGCCCCTTGTCGTCGAGCCAATTTCTGTTGCTCGTCCTGCATCTGCACAACAAGAGCGCCGTTTGATAGTTCATGAGCCTGCTTCCCCAGAGGCTCCTGAAGCTGAAGACATTCCAGCTGTCAACCCCACCGCAGCTGAAGACACTGGTCCCCAAGACAATGTAGAAGATGATGAAGTCCTTCCTCAGATCGAGCACAATGTGGTATCATCGCCTGTTCTCACGAACAGCAAACTCATCAGCATTGGTCGTCCTTTGATGCCAATCGCTCAGGATGACTCATGGGCTGATCACCCTCAAGACTCCCCCCGTCAAGAAGAAACACCAGCTACTCCCCCAACTCAAGTTACCACTCCGGTGCTTGAAGATGATGACTTTGAGGCCCAACCTACTCCATCTCCATAAGCGTCGCCAGCGTTCCACAGGCTTCATAAAGGACCAAGGCCACAAGTCACTCTGTCGAGTGTTCTAGAAGGAGAAGAGCACCAATCAGTATCACGCCAAGTATTTCCTGAAGCCTCTCCTACTGCGAACATCCCCGGGGTCTGAAGCCAAAGCGGCTGAAGATATTTTGGCTGCATCAACCGATGAACAAGAAGATCCAAGAAATGAAGAAGAACGGTTTGCTACACCCCCAACCAACCCTGAAGTTGTTCTCGAGGAGAACGTGTCCGACCCTCCAGCTACTCGAGTGGAGGTTGATAACATTGAGGCGACCACCAACACCCATACTGAAGCCAATGACGTTGTCATGGCTGAAGCTACTATGGCACCTAAAGTTAATGTGGTGCCAGAAGTGATTGCACCTGAAGCCGATGCTGCTCCTGACGCAAATCTGCAGCCAGAAGTCAATACCACTGCCACTGCTGTTGTACCGCCTCCACGGCCACACACCATCGAGCAAGCATATGATCATGGTTAGCTGGTCACTGTCAGATGGCCCATTCTGGTTCCTCCACCTGCTGCTGGTCCGCAATTTGACTATCATATCGAGCACAGGCCTCAAGTCCAGAAGCCTAAGCCAAGGTTGCCCAGGTTCCCAAGTACTGCAACTTCACCCGGGTCGTTCAATGCAAATGGCTTCATTGCGCACAACACTTTCTTCGATAGTGCCAAGAACCCCTATTCCAAGCCAAGGATTTCATCTGATCGGTTCGATATCTATCAGCAGTGCAGTTACTATTCATGTGTTCTCTATTATCAAGGGCGCATTTTTTCACATATGCGTCTAGACTGTGAAGCCATTGCTGGACTGCCCTGCCTTGAAGAAGCCCTTGACTGCTTCCGTGATGCTGGACTTCTGAACTTTGTGAATGATAAGGAGCATTGGAATGAAGAGCTTCTGCTACAATTTTATGCTACCCTCCACATTCGCGGCTACAACAGGGATCCGAAGTCTTGGGTCCTTGAGTGGATGACAGGCAATGTCCATCATGAAGCCAAAGCTCTTGATATCATTGAGCTAACTGGCCTGCCCACTCCAGGTGAACTCTTCGAGCCTGGTTGTCAGCTTCACCACAATGCATTGGAGAGCATCTTTCAGAAGCCAGAGCCCAACATGAGCCAAATGCTAAGCATGATGAAGCCTCTGCCACGCGACACTGAATACCCAAGAGAGTTCTTTGTTGAAGACCTAGAGTATCTGCCCCGAACAATCTATCATATCATAAGGCGAACTATGTGGCCCATCAAGGGACATTCTTCTGCAGCAAATCTTGAAGGAGCGATGAAGACATTGGTCTTTTATATCTTCAATGGCATCAGCTTCAATGCTCAAGACTTCTTTATCAGGCATTGGCTACATCAGGCTCTGATCTCTTTGGTCTGAAGTTCTACACTCCATGGGTTATGCGCCTTATGAAGCTTCATTCAGCTGTCAACTATCAGCCTTCTGCTCGCAACCATCTGATCTTTTTGCCAGAGGTTGATATGTCAGTTGAAGCCATATACCCAAAGCCTGCCAAGGAGCCTATTTATCTTCACAATGCTGATAATCAAAGCTTCACACAGCCCATTGAAGGAGTTCAGGCCGTCACGCGCGTTTATCCTTTGGCTGGCAATACTCGTGGCCCTCACAGTGCCCATACTAAAGCCACTGAAAGCACTATTGCTCAAAGGCCTCGGAAGCGATCTCGTCTTCTCAATGACCGAGAGCTTCTCGTTGCCCTGCATCAGAAACAGGATAAGCATCACTACTGGCTGAAGCGGCAAATGCAAAGCCTCTTGGTGGACGTCAATCGCATTCGCAATCTTGCCACCAAGAATGCATTTGTCACTCATGAAACCTGTCGGAGGTCATGGAAGAGTTTGACATTGTTGAGTGCTGAAGCAGATCTTCAAGACGATGGCTTCACTGAAAGATTCAAGTTTGACTCCACTCCTCCAAGGAATGTTGTCTTGCGTCGGAGTCCCTCTCTTGAAGACTCTGACTATTCCTCCTCAGCTGCAACGGTGAATGCCAGAGTCATAGATGACCAAGATGATGCTACTTCACCACCTCCAACTTCAGCGTGTGTCGACAATGCACCAAGTTCTTCTGCACCGCCAAACGCCAACGACGACCCTGCAGCTTCACCTACTCCTTCTGGGAACGAGTAGCGGCTCTATGTCTTCAAACCTTTTTGGTCCTTACTGACAAAAGGGGGAGAAGCATATGGGTTGATAGTCTTCAAGCGGGTCCACATGGGCGGTTGCTTTATATTTTGCCTAGTGTTTACAACTCTCGCTTTTGATACATTTGGTTATTTGAGTTGTAACACTTAAACTTGATGGTCGTCTGCTACTTGTTTGCTATTCTGTGATGTGATGATAAATTCCGCATGTGCGATGATAAATCCCGCACGAAGTCATATTGCAGACGTCCATTTTTCATTTTGCATGTCATTATCTTCGTTATATCAAATCATGCATGATGAATTGTCTTCATAAGTTGAAAAGGATCTCCACAAGTACAACCTGCCATGTGCATTTGCATTCCAAAAGCAAATTACTTATATGCACATCTTCAGGGGGAGCCTGTTGCTACTTATGAAGACAATACCTTTAACCTTTACAATTTCACATACTTTTATACCCGTTGAAAACTTCAACCAGTTTGTCATCAATCACCAAAAAGGGGGAGATTGTAAGTGCATCTAGTGCCACCCCTAGTTGGTTTTGGAGTATTGACGACAAACCTGGTTGAGGGACTAATGTGTTTCTGAGAATTGCAGGATAACACAGGTAGTAGTCCCTCATTGATTAGGTTTACCTACCGGAGATGACCCCTAAAAATGTATGAAGACAATGGTGGTATGGGAAGATATTCACATTGAAGACTATGACAAGAGAAGACATCACGTGAAGACTATGGAGCGCGAAGACTTAGTTGTTTCGTTGTTTCCTTTTTCTTCTTTGTTGAGTCATAGGAACCACCGTACTGCTAAGTGGGGTCCCAGTGAACAAAGTCAGAGTGACTGAGGTGATGCTCAACCAAAATCCTATGTCTTCGAGCGAAGACAATGAGAGCAAATCTTATCCAGAGCTGGATGAGTCAGCTTTACTTGTAGCCCAAGTCAAGCTGTCACGTGTGTTTGAAATCTGACTATTGGAACACGTGCCAGTTCCTTAGTGACCCAGGGTCATTTTGGAAAAATCAAGTCGGGTTGCCTAGTGGCTATAAATAGCCCACCCCCTACACCATAAATTGGTGGCGGCTCGGAGTTAGTGCACGGCTTTTGTCGTTTGAGAGCAACCCACCTCTGAAGCTTTTGAGAGAGAGAAATCCTTGCGAGGACAAAGCCCAAACACCCAGAGCCAAAGAGTGTTAGGCATCACTGAAGTCTTTCTGTCCGCATGACCTGAAGACTTGTTACACTTGAGGACTATGAATCCTCCAGCCGGTTAGGCGTCGCGTTCTGAGCATCCAAGAGTCATTGTGGATCGCCGGTGAATGAAGTCTGTGAAGGTTTGGAAGTCTACCTTGAAGACTTACCAGAGTGATTGGGCGAGGACTGGGTGTCCTTGGCTCAAGGGGAATAAGGTGAAGACACGGTCTTCTGAGTTAAATCTCAGCCTCCCTAACCAGACGTACAGTTGTCACAGCAACTGGAACTGGTCCAACAAATCCTTGTCCTCACCAAGCGACTGGTTCTATCTTCTCCCTCTCTTTATTTACAGTTTGTCTTCGTGAAGTCATTGCCTGCTTGTGTTACCTGTTTGACTTCACCGTGTGACTTCTATTGTTGTTTGGCTTCATACTATCTTCCATCCTGATCATTACTACCTAGCTGCTTTTAGTCTTCGTGCTTTCACTTCATTGAATACTTGACTATGGCTTGCATAGTGTAGTCTACCTTCCGCTGCATGTTAATAGGTTCATTTCTATCGTTTATCTTTGAAACTCCCATGTTTTGAAGACTTTCATAAAAATCGCCTATTCACCCCCCCCCCCTCTAGTCGCTAACTAGCAGTTTCACTCTTGGACGCCATTGTTGAAGTCTTCAAGGCAGTACAAAATGTTCTTCACTTGTAAATCAAACATCATGTCGTCGCGCGATCGGCCGGCGGGGCATGGGAGGACGGCAACTGGCACCGCTGAAAGGTAGCGGTCGATGGCAGCATCCCATGCCGCTGAGGGGGGCGCGTGCACGAGCACGGCGGGTGCAGCCAAACGCACGGGGGGCCGGCGCCACGGTGGGTGGAGGGGCGCGCACGGGCAAGGGCACGGGTGCTGGCGCTGGCATGTACACGAGCTCACACGGGTCCGCGGAGACCTTGCTAATGCCCGCGGCTTCCAGCTCTGCGGGGGCGACCAGCCCGTCAATGCTACGGGGATGGTCGCTGGCGCAGGCACGGGGATGGCAGCTGGGATGCGGGCGGGGGCAGCAACCGCCGCGGCCAGCTCGTTCTAGGCCATGTCCATGAGGCCCCATTCCTCCTTATTTTCTATCTCCTCCGGCTCGGAGTCGACTTCACCAAACTTGAAGACTAGTGGCAGATGATCGTTCCACGCCGTAGCGTTGGTGGAGGTCTGCGGGAGGGAGGGGAATGGGAGGCGAACAGTAAGGTCGCCTGTATTAAACAGTGGCTCGGGCGCCATTAATGGAGAGGAAGGTGGGCGGCCATGGAAGTCAAAGGGCTCGCTTCCCAGTGAACCTGCGCAGCGTACAACTCGCATGCTTCCTGGTGAGTCTGCGCATTGGAGGACAGCTTGCACGCCTCTCGGTCAGCCTGCGCACTGGACTGCGCTCACACGCCTTCCCGTTCAGTCAAGGTCAAGCAGTTGTCCGCACGACACCTCCTACATCCATTAAAACCAAGACACATGGCGTCACGTGAATGGTTAATAGAACACACATGGTTTGAATTCTACAAACGTTTGAGATATTAAAGTGGCAGCTATTTTTTCGAAATGACTTTGTTTGCTGTCATTATTCGAGTGCGCCTTCTCTCAAAATGGACACGAAAAATGCCACAGCATGTTGGGTGACATTCCATGATAGCATGCCAAGTTTCATGAATTTCAGATGACCTTTGGATTTACTAGAATTTAAAAACCAGGCATCTCAATGTTTTGCCGGCAATCAACGGTGCCTTGGTGTTTGAAATTCATTCCCATTTCTTGCATGGCACCTAAGCATGCACCCAAGGAGACGGATTTGATTTTTCAACCAATTTATATGCACTGGAGCATGTGCATGTAGTTCAAATTTGAATTATGCACATAAATGCATTGAAAACTCAGTTAATGCATAAAAATGTCCAAACGAACCCCGAAAAATCCCAAAAATTCACACAACACTCCTGTAGTTCTATCTTGACACGAGAAATTTTTTGAAAGCAATAAGAGGCAATGGATATCGTTTCGTCCCCAAAGGTGGGGCGTTCCCTATAGAAACCATCATGCTTCTTGTGAGAAGCTCTTGTTTGTGAGAGGCATATACCCGAACATGCCCCGAATGGGACAATTCTTTTACCATGGCATGTTGATGCCGTTCCATGATAGCATGCCAAGTTTCATGAATTTCAGACGAGTTTTCGATTTACTAGAATTTAAAAACCAGGCATCGCAATGTTTTGCTGACAATTAACAGTGCCCTGGTGTCTGAATTTCATTCTCATCTCTTGCATGGGACCTAGAAATTCACCCAAGGACACAAATTAGATTTTTCAACCAACTTTAGTGCATTAGAGCATGTGCTTGCAGTTAAAATTTGAATTATGCACATAAAATGCCTAGAAAACCCAGTTAATGCATAAAAATGTCCAAATGAACCCCGAAAAATCACAAAAATTGACACAACACTCCTGTTGTTCTATGTTGACACTAGAAATTTTTTGAAAGCAATAAGAGGCAATGGATATCGTTTCGTCCCCAAAGGTGGGACGTTCTCTATCGAAACCATCATGCTTGTTGTGAGAAGCTCTGGTTTGTGAGAAGCTTATACCCGAACCTGCTCCAAATGGGACTATTTTTTTACCACAGCATGTTGATGCCGCTCCATGATAGCGTGCCAAGTTTCATGAATTTCAGACGAGTTTTGGATTTACTAGAATTTAAAAACCAGTCATCTCAACGTTTTGCCGGCAATCAATAGTGCCCTGGTGTTTGAATTTCATTCCCATCTCTTGCATGGGATCTAGAAATTCACCCAAGGACACACATGTGATTTTTCAACCAACTTTGGTGCATTGGAGCATGTGCTTGTGATACGTCTCCAACGTATCTACTTTTCCAAACACTTTTGCCCTTGTTTTGGACTCTAACCTGCCTGATTTGAATGGAACTAACCCGGACTGACGCTGTTTTCAGCAAAATTGCCATGGTGTTATTTTTGTGCAGAAATAAAAGTTCTCGGAATGACCTAAAAATCCACGGAGACACGTTTTGGAATTAATAAAAAATACTGGTGAAAGAATCAGCATCAGGGGGCCGACACCCTATCCACGAGAGTGCAGGGCGCCCCCCCTGGGGCACGCCCCCTGCCTCGTGGGCCCCCTAAGACTCCACCGACCTCAACTCTGTGACAGCCTGATTTTGCCTTCTCTCTTTTTCCGGACTTTCATTTGCATCTGCATTGGATTTGGAGTTTTGAATCAATTCAAATGGACTTGAACAATTGGGCTTACTCTTTATTTTCACCCAAGTGACCCATCCACCTCTAATTCATTTTCCTTCTCTGAAAAACTCCAACAAAAGCCCAAAGAATATTTTTCATAAAAGAAAAATATTCATTTTCTTCCCTGAAAATCACTTCAGAGAAGTGTGCTCCAAAGCAACCCCACTTTTCTTTGCCCACAAAAATCTGAGAAAATTCCCAATTATTCTTTGAACCCTAGGGCACCTCCCTGAGCAAAAATATTGCATAACTTTTTGTAATATTTTTGCTACAAAAATCATTTCTGTTCTGGACCAAATGACCAGTTTGTACAGCAAGTATATTTTTGCTTGATCTTTTGGGGTTGATCTTTTCTGAGCTTAATCACCCTCCTAAGAGATTACAAAACCCCAAAGCACAACCCTTAACTCTCACTAGATTTTTCTCAGCAAAGCTCACAAGTTTCTATCCAGAAACTTGCCAGGAACAGAGCCACTCACATAGTGCACCTGTGACCCATCCAACTATGCAAAACGACCAAAACCACTAAGGACTAGCTGCCAGACATAGTGTTTGCGCTTAGCTCAGCCTGATGCCAAAGTTCACGCAGTGACCACGCGAGTCCAAGGTGTTTGGCATGCGGTCGACGCGCTCTGCGTGGCGCCAATGCCTCTGTTGCGCGCGTGCTCGCTACCCCGACCACCGCACCTTGCCAAACGGCGCCACCATCTTCGTTTGAACCTCCATAACTGCACCCTGGCGCTCGCCAATGCCGGAGCTCGCCGCAGCGAGCACGGGCACGGTGCGGCCAAGGCAACAGTGCGCCCGTGCCCCTATGCTCGTCGCGTACCGCACTCCTGTGCTCGTCTCCGCTCGTCTACAGCTTCCGCGTGATCTCCGGCGTCTTCCCCCTCTCTCTGTGACGCCATTCGTCGCCGGTCGACGCTCCAGAGAGCTCCGGCAAGCTCTCGATCCCCGCCTCAGCCTCGCCTATATATAGCCCCCTCCCGAACTCGATTCTCTCCACAAACACACACTCAGCACACCTCCACGATCATGTAGGAAGCACCAGCCCGGCCGGGCAGGCCTCTAGCCGCCGTCCCAGACCCGAGCTTGCCGGCGATCCCCGTCCTCTGCTCCTTCCCTCTCCAGAGCTGCTCGAGCTCCACCAACCACTCTGGCGTGTTCGTGGTGGTTCACTGGTGCGAGCTGGTGCCATTGGAGCCGCTGAACCGGCCCAGCCTCGCCGGAATCGCCAACTCCAACGAGCCCCGCCCGCTGCCACCATTGGAGAGCTATGTTCCGACCCCGTCCGGCCACCCCTAGCCACGCTACGGGTACGGGCAGGTGCGTCTCGATCTCCTCTCCCATCCTATCCCTTTGGATCTGGCCAAGGAGCCCTCCTCGCCGGCGTGAGCTCCGGCGGAGCCTCGTCGTGCTCTGTTTCCTTCTCCCCCTCCCTCCGACCTGACCAGCAGGGCCCGCTGTCAGCCACTCAGACCGCGGCCGAAGCAGTATGAGTGGTGGCGCCCGGGCGGTTTACGCCTTCGACGTCACCCCCCCCCCAGATTTTCTTTTTAATTCAAATTTAGTTCAAATTTTGACCAAACTTTGACCAGCTATAACTCTTATTCTACAAGTCCAAATGAGTTGATTCTTTTTGCATTCTGTTCTTACTGGAAAATCCTAGCAGCACACCCAAAATGGGATTTTCCCTTGCTACCTAGAATTTCTGGTAATTTTCAGAAGTGTTCTTGATATCTTCTTTTTGTCATTTGAATTATTTTCAGAAGGTGAAGCTTGTCTTGAAGGCATCCAGGAGGAGTGTGGAGCTCCTCTGCACTAAGGCAAGCCACAGAAACATTTTCATGGTGTCTTTGCAATATTCATGATTTTCTACTTGAATTTATATGTTATTCATTGCATATAGTATTACATTAAATAATTGCTTGTGTTATTTACTTTGTCATGATTGAAATGCTTAGTTAATAGAAGTGAATGCTTGAACTAGTGAAATGTAGTTTGAGAAGATGATCTAATTAAATTTGTTATGACTATGGTGATATGATTAGCGGTAGTATTTTTCCTATATACATGCATAGATAATTTTTATTTGATTAATGTCAACTAAAGTGATGAGTATGAATAACAAGTAGGAAAGGACCGGAAGTGTTGAGAGTTAAGTTTGTGCAAGTAGAACTTTGAATGAAGTTGATCTGTTATGATATGTGATGCACGTTATATGGTTGCATAAGCATGGCATATATTGACTCGAGCATTTCATTTCAAGTTAAACCTGATGATAATTGAACTTGAACACAAAGTTGATAGGGTCATGGTGCCACTGAATCGGGCTGACAAGTGCAACCACATTTGCCTTTATGGGGAGGCCCTTAGTCGTACGTTGTCATGCCTTTTGTCGGTGCCTCCAACGAGGGAAGGTTATGGGCATGCTTTACCCTGGCACGGTAAGCAGACATAATCTTGTGGACCCGTTGTTGTTATGGTACCGTGTCCCCGTTTGGGACTGTTTATTTTCCATCACGGTAGTAGTTTTGCCTTTGGTAGGCTGGGTCACCCAGGACTAAGGCCAATGAGGAGTTGGTCAGAGTGGCCGCAAGAGTGCCATGGCAATGGGAGAGTTCTGTCGGAATGTCGTTGCTCCACCCGAATGGGAGTGCGAGGCCATGGGTTTTGTGGTGTGGGTAAAGTGCGCTACCTCTATAGAGTGTATTAATCTATCGATAGCCACACCCGCGGATAAGGGCCCAGTTCGTAAGTAAGTCACACCATGGATCAACTGTTAATAATAAATCTGGCACACTAATGAAATGGCATTGCACTGGTTGGATCGTGATGAGGTCAATGAGGCTGACCGTTGTGGGATCACTTGTGATCCAGAATTGATCACAGTTTGGTTACGAGATAACCAGTTGGACCAAGTATGGTTCCGTTCGTGCTTCGTCGTGAGCACGGTTCGGTCATGAGGCGACCATGTTGGTAAGAGAGTCCGAGTGACTCGATGCACAAGTTTGGTTTCACTGCATGAGTAGCATGATGTTGTTTGCATTTAACTTGATTAAATGTCATGATATTGTTTGTCATTATGGTTATGTTTGCTGTGAGCTTGCAAGTACATTCAATGTACTGACCTGGCGTGTTAGGCCAGATTTCAAGAAAGTCTAACTGGATCGGAGTGCTGCCGTGTCTAGACCGTGTCGACATCGGTGTCCCTGTGCTATGGAGTCCCGCTACGTCGTTGTTTCGCTGCCGTGTAGATTGTCGTGCTCGAGGCCCCTTTTATGTTCACTAAATAATGTACATATTGTTCAGCCGCACCGAGTGTGCCGCTTGGCCTTGCAACTTGATGTAACATCACCCTTTGCTTCCGCTAGTTCAATAAAGCGGTGTTTTCTGTACCAAGATGTTATGTGTTGCCAGAAGAGATAATCTCTGGGTTGGCAATACAAGGTAAACCGGTCGCTCTAAGCCGGGGTGCCACAAACTCCAACTCCATATATTCATGTTCGGGGAGAAAAAAATCAGTGAGAAGGATTCATCAAGTTTTACGATACGGAGCCACCGCCAAGCCTTAATCTTCCTCGGGAGGGCTGATCTGGAGTCCGTTCGGGGCTCCGGGGAGGGGAATCCGTCGCCATCGTCATCATCAACCATCCTCCATCACCAATTTCATGATGCTCACCGCCGTGCGTGAGTAATCTCATCATAGGCTTGCTGGACGGTGATGGGTTGGATGAGATTTACCATGTAATCGAGTTAGTTTTGTTAGGGTTTGATCCCTAGTATCCATTATGTTCTAAGATTGATGTTGCTATGACTTTTCTATGCTTAATGCTTGTCACTAGGGCCCGAGTGCCATGATTTCAGATCTGAACCTATTATGTTTTCATGAATATATGTGAGTAAGATCCTATCTTGCAAGTCAATAGTCACCTACTATGTGTTATGATCCGGCAACCCCGAGTGACAATAATCGGGACCACTCCCGGTGATGACCGTATTTTGAGGAGTTCATGTATTCACTAAGTGTTAGTGCTTTGGTCCGGTACTCTATTAAAAGGAGGCCTTAATATACCTTACTTTCCAATAGGACCCCGCTGCCACGGGAGGGTAGGACAAAAGATGCCATGCAAGTTCTTTTCCATAAGCACGTATGACTATTCGGAATACACGCCTACATTACATTGATGAACTGGAGCTAGTTCTGTGTCACCCTATGTCATAACTGTTGCATGAGGAATCGCATCCGACATAATTATCCCTCATTGATCCATTGCCTACGAGCTTTTCACATATTGATCTTTGCTTAGTTACTTTTCCGTTGCCACTTTTACGATTGCTACAAAACTACTACCGTTACTTTTGCCACCGTTATCGTTACTTCCATACTACTTTGCTACTAAATATTTTGCTGCAGATATTAAGTCTTTCAAGTGTGGTTGAATTGACGACTCAACTGCTAATACTTGAGAATATTCTTTGGCTCCCCTTGTGTCGAATCAATAAATTTGGATTGAATACTCTACCCTCGAAAACTGTTGTAATCCCCTATACTTGTGGGTTATCAATACTATTTTCCGGCGTCGTTGCCGGGGAGCATAGCTCTATTCTTTGAGTCACTTGGGATTTATATCTATTGATCACTATGAGGAACTTGAAAGATGAAAGAACCAAGATTTTTCCCTCAACTACGAGGGGAGGTAAGGAACTGCCATCTAGCTCTGCACTTGATTCACCTTTTATTATGAGTAAATTTGCGACACCCACACCTGTTATTGATTCTGATATGTCAGATGTTATTGATGATGCCACTTCTTCTATGCATGATGCTTATGATGAAACTACTTCTATGCTTGATAATACAATGCCATTAGGTGAATTTCTTGATGAACAACTTGCTAGGGTTAGAGAGAATGAAATTATTGAAATAGATAATATTGATGAAAGTGATGATGAAGATTCTCCCCCTAGATATGAATTGCCTGATGTGCCTGGGGGTTATGTTATGGATGAAGAAACTGCTAGAGACCTTTTTGCTTGCAAAGATAAATATGATCTTAAGAAATTGTTAGCTAAGCTGAAAGAAAAGTCTTTGAATGCTAGAATGAAATATGACCCTGCTTTTGCTACTGCACCTATCTGTATTTATGATAAGGATTATGATTTCTCTGTCGATCCTAAGTTAATTACTTTGGTTGAATCTGATCTTTTTATGGCTATGAATCTGAAACTGTTGTGGCACATCTTACTAAATTGAATGATATAGCCACCCTATTCACTCGTGAGGAAAAAATTTGTTACTACTATATCCTTAAGTTATTTCCGTTCTCATTAAAGGGTGATGCTAAAACATGGTTTAATTCTCTTGCTCCTGGTTGTGTGCGTAGTCCCCAGGATATGATTTATTACTTCTCTGCTAAATATTTCCCTGCTCATAAGAAACAAGCTGCCTTAAGGGAAATATATAATTTTGTGCAAATTGAAGAAGAGAGTCTCCCACAAGCTTGGGGGAGGCTTCTCCAATTACTTAATGCTTTGCCTGATCATCCTCTCAAGAAAAATGAAATACTTGATATCTTTTATAATGGACTAACCGATGCTTCCAGAGACCACCTGGATAGTTGTGCTGGTTGTGTTTTCAGGGAAAGAACTGTTGAGCAAGCTGAATTGCTATCGAATAATATATTGAGTAATGATAATGATTGGACACTTCCTGAACCAACTCCTAAGCCAACTCCGAAGAAAAGGGGTATTCTATTCTCAGTCCTGAAGATATGCAAGAGGCAAAGAAATCTATGAAAGAAAAGGGTATTAAAGCTGAAGATGTTAAAAATTTACCACCTATTGAAGAAATACATGGTCTTGATAACCCAACACAGGTAGTAAAGGTAAATTCTCTCTATAGATTTGATGAAGGTGATATTCCTTATAATAAGTCTGCTAGCCAATGTTTGGATGAGTTTGATAATTTTATTGTTAAACAAGAAAACTTCAATGCTTATGTTGGTAGATAATTGAAACATAATGCTTATATGGTTGAAGACTGGAGTGATTATATGTCTAGAGTTAAAGGTGGCCTTAAACTTATTAGTAAACATGCTTCTATAGTTACCACTCAGGTAGAACAAGTGTGAAAGAACATGTGGCAGCCCCCATGTTTGGTTTTGGTAATTGACGACAATCTCTATGGACTAATGGTTGCCTTGAGTTATATTTGAAGGTTTTGTCCATAGGCTTTTCTTGGAGTACATGTGTTGGTTTCAAGGAGAGTTTGTGTTGACCAAGGTGCTATTAAGGAATTATCCAAAGATTGGTCATGTGAGAGTTGAGCTTATTGCAAGCATGTCTTGAAGAAGAAGAAGATTGTGTGATCATTCATGTTTACCTTCAAGACATCATCCAAATGAAGAGAGTTGGAAAGATTCTAGGTTGATCAAGACTAAGTCAAAAGTGAATCAAGTTGATCAACTCACAAAGCGTAGAAGATGTACCGAGAGGGATCAAGTGATCCCATGGTATGGTAAGCATTGTCCATTGTGCTTTGTGTACTAACCCATGGTCTATGTGAGAGTTCTATGTGGGGTTAGGTACGTGTTCATGGCCTTGCGTCAAGAGGAAGATATCACTCAACCCATGGAGAGGATGACATCAAGTGGTGATCGTCATCAAGATTGTCGTGTGCAAGTTCAAGTGGAGCATCACGAAGAGATCAAGTGCTTGAAGCTTGCCGTCCATTGTGGTGACAATGGACTTGTGAAGATGTGCCGAAGAGTGGCTCACCCATAGTGGACTATGGGGGAGTAATCATCTAGTCTTCATCGAGCCAATGCAATCAAGAAAGGTGGTCCAACTTGACGGACTCAAGATCATCATCATCTAGCTCAAGTGGGCCATGTTCAAGGCAAAGGTTTGCCCTTGATAGGTTTTCTATTTTACCGGTCTCATGGTGGTAGTTGGGAGACCGGTTTATAGGATCGATAGTCGTACTATCAAGGGGGGCTCTCAAGTGAGTAGCTTGATCGTATCGTTTGTCGAGAGCTCAAACCATTGCATCCTTGCATCATGTTTCTTGGTTCTTGTTTGGTTCTCTTTGTGAGTCTTAGAGCTTATGGTCATCTTGATGACAAGCTTGAGTTCATCGAAAACGGAGTTTGCATGCGTCTTCTATGATGTTTTCGATGTTGGAGGTTTTACCGGTCTTATCCGAGGAAGGGTTCTCATCATTTTATTTTGGGCCTTTTCTCATTTGCTTCTTATTGGTATTTCTATCAAGATTGTGTTAGCCCTTGTAGCTAGCTTTCCAACAAACTTGGTTTCGTCGAATTCGGAGTCCGTTTGCAGAAGTTGTGTCAGTTTTGGTGTTCTGAAAAGGCTGCAGCGGTACTACCGCGGACAGGAGCGGATGTAATTTTTTACTACCGCTTGGAGCAGTACTACTGCGGCTACTTCCATGGCTACTTCCGGTCGGGACCAAAAACTCATCACAAGTCCAGCGGTGGTAGGCACGGATGTAATTTTTTAGTACCGCTCGCAAGCAGTAGTACCGCTACCCTTAGCAGTAGTACCGCTACCCCTAGCGGTAGTACCGTGAGGTCAAGCGGTACTACCGCTCCGACGGTTCTTCTGGCTTTTTTGCCTCCTCACTGTTGTGTTTCAAAGGGCTACTACCGCCCTAGCGGTAGTACCGCTCGGTGCGGGCTGTGAGCATAACGGTTGGATTTTTTTCGCCACCTATAAAAGGGGGTCTTCTTCCCCAATGAAGCTTGTCCTTTGAGCTCGTGTTCTTCCCCCATTGTTGACCTTCTTCGAGCTTGCTAACTCTCAATCCCTCCAATGATTCTTGCTAGTTCGTGAGGGAAAAGAGAGAGGAGATCTAGATGCATGTTTCCACCAATCACTTTCTCCTCTATGTGAGGGGAACCCCTTGGATCTAGATCTTGGAGTTCTTGGTGTTCTCCTTCTTGTTCTTCCTCTCATTTTCCTCCCTAGCATTAGTTGCTTCGGTGGGATTTGAGAGAGAAGGACTTGGGCACTCCGTGTGCCCTTGCCATTGCATTTGGTGCATCGGTTTGAGTTCTCCACGGTGATACGTGGAAGTTACAAGTTGAGAAGCTTATTACTCTTGGGTGCTTGGTACCCTTGAGCTTGTTCCTCTTGGGTGCTTGGGCGCCCTAGACGGTTGGTGGTGTTCGGAGCTCAATCATTGTGGTGTAAAGCTCCGGGCAAGCGTCGGGGTCTCCAATTAGGTTGTGGAGATCGCCCCGAGCAATTTGACGGGTTCCGGTGACCGCCCCCAAGGGTTGCCAAAGTGTACGGGTTCGGTGACCGCCCCCAAGGGTTGCCATTTGTACGGGTTCGGTGACCGCCCTCAAGGGTCCCTTAGTGGAATCACGGCATCTTGCATTGTGCGAGGGCGTGAGGAGATTACGGTGGCCCTAGTGGCTTCTTGGGGAGCATTGTGCCTCCACACCGCTCCAAACGAAGATTAGCATCCGCAAGGGTGTGAACTTCGGGATACATCGTCGTCTCCGCGTGCCTCGGTTATCTCTTACCCGAGCCCTTTACTTATGCACTTTACTTTGTGATAGCCATATTGTTTCTTGTCATATATCTTGCTATCACCTAGTAGTTTATCTTGCTTAGCATAAGTTGTTGGTGCACATAGGTGAGCCTAGTTGTTGTAGGTTTTGTGCTTGACAAATTAACCGCTAGGTTTATTCCGCATTTGTTCAAGCCTAAACCGTAATTATTTTAAAGCGCCTATTCACCCCCCCCCTCTAGGCGACATCCACGATCTTTCAATTGGTATCAGAGCCTCGTCTCTCTTTATAGGGCTTAACCGCCTAGAGAGTAAGGATGTCGACTAGGGGTTTAGGATTCTCTGACACTCTTAGTTTCGATGGCACAAATTTTGATGTTTGGGTAATTCGCATGCTTAATCTCTTTAGGGTCATGGACCCAAATTTAGAGCGAATTGTAGATATGGGTTTTTCTCCTCCAAAGGATCCACAAAGATTATCTTTAGAGGATGAGAAAAACTCTTATCTCAATGCTCAAGCTTCTAATGTGCTTTTTGATGCTTTGAGCAATGTAGTTATATTTCAACTCATGCCGTTTCGGGATGCTCATGAGTTGTGGACAAAGCTTCAAGACAAATATGGCGTGTCCGAGATTTGTGGAGATGATTGTCCTCCTTCCACCTCCGGTCGTATAGTATTCTCAACTTCTTCTACTTCACCTACATGTGGTTTGCCACAAGGTAATGATATGGTGAGTAGTGGTGTTCATTGCAATGATTATAGTGAGCTTATTATTGATGATCCTTCATCACTTTATTATTGCAATGCTTCACCTTTGGACTTTAACACTTCGAGCACTCTAAATGTTTCACATGCTTGTGTTAAAAGTTCTTGCATATCTTGTAGAAATTGCTTGCTCAAATCTCATGATGATATGCTTGCTATGTCTTGTTGCCATGATAAAAATGTATCTATTTCCTCGAGTTGTTGTGCTAACAATGTAGAGGAAACCCAACACTCCATGGAACAAGATGTGGTCTTGAACGGTGCTTCAAGGGATCCTACATCATCATCGATTGCTTTTTGCCTTATGGCCAAGGCTTCAAAGGTATCTCCCACTTTGAATCCCAATATATCTTGTGATAATATTGATGATGGCAAGAGTGATGATGATGTCGATTATGATGAAGAGAATGATGATGTTGCCTCCTTAAAAGTTAAGGGGGAAATAATTTTTAAAGCTCTTCTTAAGAATAAAATTGCTCGTTCCAACTTCATGGAAATCATGTCTATTGCTATTGAGGGCAAGAAATATATTGATGAGTTGGAATCTCGTCTTGAGGAGCATGAGGTCACCATTGATAAAATGGAAGGTCATGAGCGTGATTACGCTAATGAGATTGCGGACCTCTCTCAAGCTCTTGAACTTGAACAAACCACCAAGGAATCTCTTGAGGAGACTTTTGCTCTAGAGTTATCTAGAGTGAAGGAATCTCATGATAGAGCTCTTGAGGTGGCCAATGTTTTTGAAACTAAAAATGCTAAGCTTGAAGTTGCTCATGCTAGACTCCTTGAGGATTTTGAGCACCTCGAAAATGGCTCAAGGGTCATCAAGGGTGAGCTCATCAAACTCACCGAGTCTCATGCTCAACTTGAAGCTTCTTATTTAAAAGAGCTTGCCAAGTTGCCTTCTCCTCTTGTTGTTAATGATGATGCTTGTGCTACTAACTCTATTTCTTGTGAAGCATCCATTTTAAAGGAGAATGTTGAGCTAAGGGCTCAACTTGAGTTGCTATCTAGCAATTATGGGAAATTGGAAGAAAGTCATGAAAAGCTTTCTAGCTCTCATGATGATCTTCTTGTATCCCATAATGTGCTAAAAATAGCTCATGAGGCTATGATTGCTAAGGTAACATCTAGTGAGCCTCATGTGGACATTAGCACTACTTTTAGTCAAAATGCTATATTGCCTTGTGCTAGTCCTCGTAATTCGTCTATGCATAACATTGGTACATCTTGTGATGAATTGCTTTCCTTGCCTTGTTGCTCCAATGATGAAGCTTATACTTCCTCTAGTACTTGTGTTGAGACTAACCATGTAGAGGAAATCAAAGAGCTCAAGGCCCAAGTCACTTCTTTGAAGAAAGACTTGGAAAAGTGTCATGAAGGGAAATCCACACTCAACAATATCTTGAGTGTGCAAAAATCCCCCAATGACAAAGGTGGACTTGGATTCAACTCCAACAAGAAGAAGAAGTCCAAGATGAACAAGAAGAAGGGCCAAGAACACGTCAAGAATTTGGCCAAGATTATTTGCTTCAAGTGCAAAATTGAAGGGCACATGTTAGATCTTGCCCATTGAAGAAGAAGGCCATTAGTGACAAGCAACAAGGGAAGCGGCTACAAGTGCATTCTCATGCTCAACCTCAAGTTGAAGAAAGGCCTCTTCCCAAGAAGACTCAAGCTAATGCTTCTCAAGTTGAGAAATCAAGTGAGAAGAAAGTGAAGAGTAGACGTTGCTACCTATGTCGTGAAAAAGGTCACGTCGCTTCTTCATCCACGAATGGTAACTTATCCAACCCTATTCTAATTGATGATATCTATTCTCTTGGGAAGGAGAAGGTTGGCAATGTGTTTGCCAAATTTGTTGGTACTCAAAGTGGTGTCAAGAAAAGAACCATTTGGGTAGCCAAGCCTATTGTGACTAACCTCTTAGGACCCAACTTGGTTGGGGACCAACTAGCTCATACTTGATCAATAGGTGTTGTTGGAGGACATTGGAGACTTGGCTACATTATGAAGAATTAAGGGGACTTCATCACTCTTATTGTCTCAAGCCAAGTCAATCGAATCATCAAGCTTATATCTTATATCCAATGTGCCTCCTTGCGGTAACTTGTACTTAAATTGCTTACATTGAAAGTTACTTGCCCCCTTGCATGTATTGGTTTTGTTCCTTGCATGTGTTTGTATATGTTGTGTCTCCAAATTGCTTATCTTGAGTAATCAAGTTTATGTATGTTGGTTTGCACTTCATGTACATGTGTGTCGTACGTTGAGCCTTTGTGCATCTTGTTTGTATCTTAGTTGGCTCTTGTGAGAGATTAATGGAATATCCCATTATGGGGGAGTGATGTGCTTTGTGCACCTCACAATCCTATAAATGTGTGTACATGAGTAATACCATCTAGTATTGATATTTCAAGATTATCTAGTCGCTATGTGGTATGTCTTCTCATGAGAAATTCAAATTCTAAATTGTCCATTAATTATCTCTTGTTGGATCGTTATTTTTGCCTCTTGTTTATCTTTAATTGGTATCACATTATGGGGGAGTAATATGCTATGTGTATATTACTAGCCTAGAAAATGTTTACATTTGAGATATTGTCACCTAGAATTGATATTGTAAATTATCTTGTTCCTAGGTGGCATGTTAGCTCTACAAGTTGCAATTTGCTTGTGTTTGGTGTGAAGATGATGTCGGATATCCTTGCTATCTACCACCGGGAATTATTTCCAAATACTTCTTGTCTTTTGACAATTGGTACTCACTTATGTGTGGTAGAAATTTTTGATCATCTTCACGTTGGCGTTTGCCTTTTATTTGCCTTATCTCTTGCCAAGTTTGTGTCAACTCCCATTGCCTTCCGTGCCACTTGAGGATCTTGTTGTTTTCTTGATCTTGTCTAGTGTTTTCCTTGATATAGTGAACGTGGTGATCCTACCTTGTGCATTTGTATTCAAATGCAAATTCTCTATAATGCACAACTCGTGGGGGAGCTATCCTATTTTCTATAAAACACTAAACTTGTGATCCATTTTAAGTGTGTGTTGGTGGACGGCAAGCCGTTTCTTTTTGGTACTTGTGCCATCATGAAACTTTGTAGAGAGCTTGGTTTGTTTGGAACCATCCTCTCTTTTGGGAGTTTGATATCATTTTGTGGGTTCCAATGGATATCTCATTCCTTGATGTATCTTTTAATGATATCTTCCAAGTGATGATTTCTCCATTTGGTATTCTTTTCACTTGGTATTTCCTTGTATTTTGGTATCGGTTCTTGAAAGTCTTGAGCATGCATATTAACTTCATGTAGTTTCCTTGGCATGCTTTCTCTCTTTGACCCAATATATAGGGGAAACTCCACCAAGTCTCAAATTGGATGAGATGTGCATGAATTTCATTTCCATATCTATATGCACATATTTATGTGGAGTTTGTCCTATGTATTGTTGGTGTTTCTAACTCTTTGGTCCCAATGAGTTTGGGTACCATTTTGTTTGTGTTGTTGTTCTAGGAACAATTGGAGATGCATTGGATGCTCGGCTCACTCACAAGGAAGGTGTTGTCACCATGTGCTTTTTGGAGTCAAGCTAGGATGATCAATGAACTACTCTGTACCTTCAATTGGTATCTACTTCATCCTTCCAATGTTAACTCGGTAACAAGTATCTTCATATACTTCATGCACACATTTCTTGCATCAACCTTGTGTAGGTTGTATCATGGCATGTTATTCATTCTCTCTTTTGATACTTGTTTCCTTTCTCAAAGCATCGCAACAATGATCTCTTGTTGCTAGTTGTGATGTCTTTGATGGTTGTGTGGTAGGAATTCATTTATATACAATAAGACCATATCTAGCCATGTGCTATGCTTCCAAGCAAATATCTTATTGGTATATCTATGACTTCCTTTTGGATATCTTGTTCCTTCGTGTTGTAACTATTTCGGGTGTACATCCTTCTTTGTAGATATATATAATCATGATCTCGTCTACCTAGAACCTTATACACTTGAGAGAAATTACATCTCTAGATGATATCCTTTCTTTCACGTCCACCTTGTCTTTCTTGTTATTTCTTTGGTGGCTCTGTGAAAGCTTTTGCCTTGAGTGCATGTCTTATCTCGTTGCATCTTGATGCACTCCTGTGTGGTGAAGATTATTTTCCTCATGCTTATCTCTACGAGGCTTTTGCCATATTAATTGGTATCCCTCGTCTTGATGAGGCTTTCATCTTCTATCTTCACCATGGGTTGTCACAAGTGTTGGTTATTCATTTTGCATTTTTAGTGTGCTTGTGAACCCTTTTGCTTGGTGTGTGTGGGGAGGACATGTCATGCACCTTGTATCTCCACTATCCAAGACTATGTTGATGCTTAATGCTCATTCGTACATTAGTCTTCTCAAGTGCTTTGCCATGACTCACACACATCATTTTGGTTGAGCCTACTCTTAAGTTGCCTCTTTTATATGTTGCTCAACCATTTGTTTGTTGCAAGTGCTAGGCTTTGTTTCCTATATGCTCACTTGCACTTGTTGTGAGTTTCTATTGATTTTCGGGGAGTGATGATCCTATTTTGTGCACTCGGTATCCTAATGCAAATATTGTAAGAAGTGCACAAATCATGGAGAGCTTCACTAGTGTCTTTAGAACACTCTGTTGCTCTCTTGCACTTGTCGTGAGGTTCTATTGATCTTGGGGGAGTGACGATCCTATTTTGTGCTCGTTGTATCCAGTTACAAAACTAAATTGTGCACAAATCATGGGGAGCTTCTCTAGTTTCTCTAGAACACTCCTTTGCTCATATCATAATTTATTTCATTCATGTGGCACGTAGGATCATTGGTCTAGTTGGCTCAATTGATATCCGTTGATTGCTTGCTTCAATTGGTATCTTTTGATTGCTTGTTTGCTTGTTTCTCTCTTTCTTATGTCTTTGTGGCATATCTTTCTTTTGTAAACTTTGGGCCTAAATATAGTTTGTTTTCCTCCTAGTATTTACCGTCAAACTTGTGTATTGCATTCCACTCTCTTGTTGAGAAATACACAAATTATGGAGGAACACAATTTATATTGGCCTTCTAAGCTTTTCTCCCATTTTGGCAATCGATGCCAATGGGGGAGAAGTTTCAGAGAGTTTTGTGGAGAAGTTTAGAGAATTCTCTCCTCTTGCTTTGGTTTTGTTCCTAAGCATTTGCATCTCTTACTCATGCATCATTGGTTGTTGCATTGCATGGTGATGCATAATTCCTTATATAAACTCTCTTGAAAGTGATTGTCATCAATTACCAAAATGGGGGAGATTGAAAGAACATGTGGTGCCCCCATGTTTGGTTTTGGTAATTGACGACAATCTCTATGGACTAATGGTTGACCTTGAGTTATATTTGAAGGTTTTGTCCATAGGCTTTTCTTGGAGTACATGTGTTGGTTTCAAGGAGAGTTTGTGTTGACCAAGGTGCTATTAAGGAATTATCCAAAGATTGGTCATGTGAGAGTTGAGCTTATTGCAAGCATGTCTTGAAGAAGAAGATTGTGTGATCATTCATGTTTACCTTCAAGACATCATCCAAATGAAGAGAGTTGGAAAGATTCTAGGTTGATCAAGACTAAGTCAAAAGTGAATCAAGTTGATCAACTCACAAAGCGTAGAAGATGTACCGAGAGGGATCAAGTGATCCCATGGTATGGTAAGCATTGTCCATTGTGCTTTGTGTACTAACCCATGGTCTATGTGAGAGTTCTATGTGGGGTTAGGTACGTGTTCATGGGCTTGCGTCAAGAGGAAGATATCACTCAACCCATGGAGAGGATGACATCAAGTGGTGATCGTCATCAAGATTGCCGTGTGCAAGTTCAAGTGGAGCATCACGAAGAGATCAAGTGCTTGAAGCTTGCCGTCCATTGTGGTGACAATGGACTTGTGAAGATGTGCCGAAGAGTGGCTCACCCATAGTGGACTATGGGGGAGTAATCATCTAGTCTTCATCGAGCCAACGCAATCAAGAAAGGTGGTCCAACTTGAGGGAGTCAAGATCGTCATCATCTAGCTCAAGTGGACCATGTGCAAGGCAAAGGTTTGCCCTTGATAGGTTTTCTATTTTACCGGTCTCATGGTGGTAGTTGGGAGACCAGGTTATAGGATCGATAGTCGTACTATCAAGGGGGGCTCTCAAGTGAGTAGCTTGATCGTATCGTTCGTCGAGAGCTCAAACCATTGCATCCTTGCATCATGTTTCTTGGTTCTTGTTTGGTTCTCTTTGTGAGTCTTAGAGCTTATGTTCATCTTGATGACAAGCTTGAGTTCATCGAAAACGGAGTTTGCATGCGTCTTCTATGATGTTTTCGATGTTGGAGGTTTTACCGGTCTTATCCGAGGAAGGGTTCTCATCATTTTCTTTTGGGCCTTTTCTCATTTGCTTCTTATTGGTATTTCTATCAAGATTGTGTTAGCCCTTGTTGCTAGCTTTCCAACAAACTTGGTTTCGTCGAATTCGGAGTCCGTTTGCAGAAGTTGTGTCAGTTTTGGTGTTCTGAAAAGGCTGCAGCGGTACTACCGCGGACAGGAGCGGATGTAATTTTTTACTACCGCTTGGAGCAGTACTACTGCGGCTACTTCCGTGGCTACTTCCGCTCGGGACCAAAAACTCGTCACAAGTCCAGCGGTGGTAGGCACAGATGTAATTTTTTAGTACCGCTCGCAAGCAGTAGTACCACTACCCTTAGCAGTAGTACCGCTACCCCTAGCGGTAGTACCGTGAGGTCAAGCGGTACTACCGCTCCGACGGTTCTTCTGGCTTTTTTGCCTCCTCGTTGTTGTGTTTCAAAGGGCTAGTACCGCTCCTTGGAGCGGTAGTACTGCTCGGTGCGGGCTGTGAGCATAACGGTTGGATTTTTTCCCCACCTATAAAAGGGGGTCTTCTTCCCCAATGAACCTTATCCTTTGAGCTCGTGTTATTCCCCCATTGTTGACCTTCTTCAAGCTTGCTAACTCTCAATCCCTCCAATGATTCTTGCTAGTTCGTGAGGGAAAAGAGAGAGGAGATCTAGATCCACGTTTCCACCAATCACTTTCTCCTCTAAGTGAGGGGAACCCCTTGGATCTAGATCTTGGAGTTCTTCGTGTTCTTATTTCGTTCTTCCTCTCATTTTCCTCCCTAGCATCAGTTGCTTTGGTGGGATTTGGGAGAGAAGGACTTGGGCACTCCGTGTGCCCTTGCCAGTGTATTTGGTGCATCGGTTTGAGTTCTCCACGGTGATACGCGGAAGTGAAGTTTGAGAAGCTTATTACTCTTGGGTGTTTGGGCACCCTAGAGCTTGTTCCTCTTGGGTGCCTTGGCGCCCTAGATGGTTGGTGGTGTTCGGAGCTCAATCATTGTGGTGTAAAGCTCCGGGCAAGCGTCGGGGTCTCCAATTAGGTTGTGGAGATCGCCCCGAGCAATTTGTCGGGTTCCGGTGACCGCCCCCAAGGGTTGCCAAAGTGTACGGGTTCGGTGACCGCCCCCAAGGGTTGCCATTTGTATGGGTTCGGTGACCGCCCTCAAGGGTCCCTTAGTAGAATCACGGCATCTTGCATTGTGCGAAGGCGTGAGGAGATTACGGTGGCCCTAGTAGCTTCTTGGGGAGCATTGTGCCTCCACATCGCTCCAAACGGAGATTAGCATCCGCAAGGGTGTGAACTTCGGGATACATCGTCGTCTCCGCGTGCCTCGGTTATCTCTTACCCGAGCTCTTTACTTATGCACTTTACCTTGTGATAGCCATATTGTTTCTTGTCATATATTTGCTATCACCTAGTAGTTTATATTGCTTAGCATAAGTTGTTGGTGCACATAGGTGAGCCTAGTTGTTGTAGGTTTTGTGCTTGACAAATTAACCGCTAGGTTTATTCCGCATTTGTTCAAGCCTAAACCGTAATTATTTTAAGGCGCCTATTCACCCCCCCTCTAGGCGACATCCTCGATCTTTCAAAGTGCTTAAAGCACAAGATGATTTGCTCAATGAATTAAATAATAAGAAAAATGATAATGTTGTTAGAGTTATGACTAGAGGGGGTAGAATCACTACAGGAAACAGCTACTTTGCCGTCTGCCATGGCGGACGGCAAAGGCTCGAAAGGCGGACGGCAAAGACCTTTGCCGTCAGCCGCGGACGGCAAAAGGCTCCGGCAAAGAAGGCTACGGTAAACAGCTGCTTTGCCGTCTGCTTCCTGGTGGCGGACGGCAAAGGCTCTTTGCCGTCTGCGGCGGACGGCAAAGAGGGCGGACGGCAATAATTGCGCTGTCAGTCCGTTAAGTGGCTAACGGCAGACCTTTGCCGTCCGCCGCAGACGGCAAAGAGCCTTTGGTCTTTGTCGTCCGCCTTATGATGTCATCTACACGTCACTAGATGGCAGGTTCTTTGCCGTCTGCCACTGATGGCAAAGTGCAGGTTCTTTGCCGTCTGCCACGGACGGCAAAGTCTTTGCCGTCTGCCACTATAGGCAAACTGACCAAATGGGTCAGCTCCCAGGAAGCACAGTTGGCTGCCACGTGGCTTCTTTGCCGTCCGCGGCAGACGGCAAAGAGCTCTTTGCCGTCGGTGGCAGACGGCAAAGAGCCTGCATATTGTCTGTTTTTCTGTTTTTTATTAAATCCCACAATTTGCAGCACATATCACATATATAAGTTTCATATCCAGCACATATCCAACACATATCTAGCACATAAGTTTCATATCACATATCACATCAGTTTCATCCATACACATTGTTCATACATAAGGAAGTTCCATCCATACACATTGTTCCATCCATATATATATTACAATGCAAAGTGTCATGAAGATAGCAAGCTAGATACAATGCAAAGTTTCATCAAAGGAAAAGCAAGCACTCCATCATAGCAAGCTAGCTTCCATCAAGTGAATGAAATCTGGAAAATGGTAAATAAGAAAGTTAGAAATAGGTGACTAGAACAAGAAGAAGACTAGAACAAGAAGAAGACTAGAACAAGAAGTATATGTCATTTATGAGCTAACTTAGGTGAAATGGATCATATATGAGCTAACTAAGTTGAAATGGGTTGTTTATGAGCTAACTTAGTTGAAATGGATCATTTATGAGCTAACTTAGTTGAAATGGGTCGTTTATGAGCTAACTAAGGTGAAGGGCATCGTTTTTGAGCTAAGTAAGGTGAAATGGGTCATTTTGGAGCTAACCTAGGTGAAATGGGTCATTTTGGAGCTAACCTAGGTGAAATGGGTCATTTTAAAGCTAACGTAGGTAAAATGGATCATTTAGTAGCTAATGTAGGTAAAATGGGTCATTTTTGAGCTAACTTGGATGAACTGCATCATTTATAAGCTAACCTAGGTAAAATGGGTCATTTTGGAGGAAAATAAGCTAACTCTAGGTCATTATGGTAAGCATATTGGAGGAAATAAAGCTAAGTCTAGGTCTTTATGCATTTGTTAAGCAAAACACTAGAGAAACTTACCGTGATCAGGGAGGTGTAGGAGCGGGGTGGCTAGTGCCGCTACCTGGAGAAGGATCGTGCGATGCGTTTCTGGAGTTAAGCTGCACCAAAGATCATTTCCAATGTCTCGTTAGCATTACGACACTCAAATGTTAAGACTACCAAGTAATGTCCATTCAAACTAAACTCACCGTGCTCCCAGGAGCAATCACTGGCATCGGCGGAGCGGGCTGACCGGACTTCTCGCACACAGACTGCACATTTGGTTTTCAGAACAGAGTCATACTAGTTAGTAATGAGACTCAAATGTTAAGACTAGCAAGTAATCTGCAGAAGAAACTTACCACAAGGAGCTCGTACATGGCCCTTGCCTGCATGTCATTCCGTGCCCTCTCCTCCTCCATCATCTTTCTCGTCCTCTCCTCCATCTCCCGCTGCCTCTCCGCCGCCTCCGCCAGAAGTTTCTCCGTTCTATCTCTCTCAGTCTGTATAGCAGCCTGCAACACCACTCACATGACCATTTGTAATCATTGATGGAAGCGCACACAATGTAATGGAGAAAGATAACTGAGTACGTATCACTAACCTTGATGGCGAGTTGCACTGGCCGTTCACGAGGCCTTATCTCAGGAGCGGAGCTCGACTGGCACGCCTTGATCTCCGGGAGAGTGCTAGGACAACGGATAAGTCCATCTCCAATGGCTATGGAGCCATGGGACCTCCCGCCACCAGATATCATCACCAGCTCTGGATCAATGGGACCCTGGCTCGGGTTAAAGTCCTCCCCTTTCCTCGCCTTCCCCTCATCTCTATATCTCACGAGCTTGTTGTGGGAGGAGATGTTGGTGAAGTTGTTTGCATCATCGAGGTCAGACTGAGAGAAAGCCTTGACTTTCTTGTAAGAGGCCAGTGTGGGCCATGGCATACAGGTCGTACACCTCTGGCACCTTATCCGCCTTATTGTGGCGTGCCTGAAAGAGAGAAACAATGAAAATTAGTAATTAAAGGGCTCAAGCTAGCATGATGAATGAATTGCATGAATCATGAAGCAAACCACATACCCAGTTGCGCCCGAACTGATATAAGTTGGAGCTGCCTTGATGGTGTGGCACACCTTCCATTTGGGCATGTTTGTCCTTGGCCTGGTTGTGGAGGGCTATCCATTCTTGTGAGCACCACTCATCGACCAACACCTCCCAACAATCCATCCGATCCGCACACCATCTCGGAGGCGCCTAAGTTAGCAAATAGAAACTTGAGCGCTACGGCTAAGAATTACTAAATGAAGGAACTTAAGTAGAAGGCCTTAAGAATTACCTTCATGTACTGCTCCTTACTCAGGAACTTATCGCGGCACGCCGGCTTGGTCTTCTTGATACCACGCAAGGCGTAGTAGTCTCGAACAGCCTGCACCCGAGCCTCATGCCGTAAGTTCTGGAGTAGGCGCTTGCAGACGTTCTGGATAACATTTGCCGCAGTCCTCCTCGTATCCCTCCTCACACCTGTAGAATGTCTGCAATCAAATGAGACAATATTGATTAGTACAATTAATAACTAGCTAGTTGAAGATTTTGAAATGTGTAAAGGAGAAATTACCCAGAACGTCCTGATCACCATGTCTGCCCTCGTGTTGCACACGACACCGTCGATAATGACATCCGGCGGGGCCGGGGCAGCCACGTAGTGCTCCCAGCTCAACCCAAGCTCTGGAAGCCGACCCTCACCAGGCAACGTGACAAACCCCGGGAAGTTTTGCCGGCAAAGAACTCCAAGGACGGAGTTGGGCCGGCGGACACTATGATGGTGGTCCCAACCCCTGCAGCATGACAAGGCCAACGCATTAGTTATTTGAAGAAACGTGAATGCAGAAGGTACAAAAATATTAAATGCACTTACGTACCTCTCCCCATCAGGGAAGATCAACCACCTCTGCTCGCGGGTCGCCGGCACGGACGGGAGCCGTGTAGCACCACGCTGGTACACGGTGCACCCTCCTCCTCAAGATCAGTCGGCTCCCCGCCATCACCAGCATGGCCACTCGGCTCCTCGGGCTGATCCGGCCAGGTACCCCATCCGGACGTGTGCTCCTCCGGGGTCTCGTGGGCCGAACTCTCGTGGGCTGAAGGCCAGTCGACCCGAGGCTCGTGGGCCCAAGACCCGTGGACCGGAGGCTCGTGGACCGGAGTCCGTGTAGCCTCCTCCTCGGACGAGTCCACCCTAGCAGTCACGTGCTCGGGTGAAACGGCTGGGGTGGCGGCGAGGAAGGTGCCCTAGCAGTCACCCTACCTCCTCTCCCGCGACCACGTGCCCCACCTCCTCTCTTCCTACCTCGTCCCCTGCTGGGCACCGCGGTCAACGAAGCCCATATGTGTTCTGATCGCCAATTCATATTAGATATACTAAATCCAGCAGCGGTCGATTGAAATTGAGAGAATAAGCTAAATAATTTTGACTTTGTCCAGCAACGCTCGGCGGAGAGGTATGTCTGGAATCGAAGACCTCAGACCACGCGCCGAAGAAGAAGGGGCCTTGGCGCGCTCCCGACCAGCGCCCACCATCTTTCAACACCTGCCATGACAAACAGTAAACGAAATTAGTACAACATAAAAAAAAGACCGACATGAATAATAATATGTGTATCACTTAAGTGTATCATCATCAAGTACAACATTAAAAATTTTAATACCTGACACTACTAATAATCTCGATCAGTATCATCAATAAATGCATAATCATCATCATCACTATAATCAATGACGGGCTCATAGGGTTCAGTGGCATCAACATGTGCAAGGCCACCTTGACGTAATCGGTGAAGCAATGACAGGTCATCCGCAGCAGTAACCTCTTCTTGTTCGGGCTCTTCTTGTTCGGGCTCTTCTTGTTCCTCCTCTGGGGTGATGTCGGATTCATTGTCGCTGTCTACTTCAATGTTTTGGGGTGAAGTATAGCGGTTCTTGAAACGCTTTTTGGAAAGACATGTCTCTTGGAAGAATTCTCCTTCATATGTGTCTGGGTTAATGTGAGGTTCATAATCCTCTTCCTTTGGGGGAGATAGTCTAGCACGTGGCGGCACTTCATAAACGACATCCCAACCTTTCAGATTTGGATTAGTTTGGCAGGCCCACGGTAGATAGAATACTTGGGTCACCTGTTGAGCCGTAATATAGACATCAGGAACATCTAAATGGGTGCTTTGGTTGATTTCAACTAGCCCTATATGTTCATGAGTCCTTCTAGTCTCCTTCGGCTGAAACCAATAACATTTGAAGACTACGACATTCGGTGGGTTTTCACCATAGAATAGAAGTTCATAAATTGCTTCAACTCTCCCATAATACTCGGTACCTCCTTCGCCGATAGCAGATACACAACAATTTGTAGACTTTCGGTCGGCCATAGATAGCTCTTTGCCATAGGTACGAAAGCGATACCCGTTGATGTCGTATTTGTCAAATGAACGGACCTTATAGTCAAAACCATTAGCGACTTGTCTCAATTCGGCGTCCATAGACTCTGAATTAGCCTACAAGTTTAATATGAAAGGATTGTTGCATTACGCACAAATTAGCGAATGAAACCGGGATAGCCGCCTACAAATTAGCCTACAAGTCTAATAGAAATTACCGTTTATTTGAACCAAGAGATGAAACCGGGATAGCCGCCTCCTTGCTTTGCGAGAAGCTCATACTCTTCGACAGAATCCTTTTGGATCACCGCTCTATACGAGAATAAGGCGACGTATCGACTGTATGAAATATCCAGGAATAAGAGCAGTTCAAAGGAAATAGAAGTTGCGAAACTATGTACCGAGAACTTACTCGATGTACGGCCGCACTTCTATCAGGTTGTTGAAGATATACAACGAAATGGTCCGCCATTGTTCGTTATCCAAAGATACTGGATTTGAAACACTGGCTGGTGCGAGATTCCCTTTGAATAGGCTGAGGTTGGATCCACCCTTTTTAGGGTCGTCAGCATTGTACCGAGGCTTCGGATTATGCAAATGATGATTTTTGGCTTCGTAGTGTGCTGTCACGAAGTTTGCCGCCTCCTCAGTGATGAATGCCTCAGCCATCGATGCTTCAATTCTACGTTTATTTTTACATTTTTGTCGAAGCATCTTCTGCATCCTCTCAGTTGGGTAGCACCAACGATTTTGCACGGGCCCCCCAATCTTGCCTCGGTCGGGAGATGCAAAATCAAATGTTGCATTGGATTAAAGAAGCCCGGTGGAAAGATCTTCTCTAACTTGCAGATCAACTCCGGCGCCAACTCTTCCATTTCTTCTAGCACGCCAGGCGATAGTTCTTTCGCACAAAGAACACGGAAGAAATAGCTGAGTTCTGCCAGTACTAGCCATTCATCCTCAGGGATGAAGCCACGCAACATCACCGGCATTACCCGCTCAATCCATATGTGCCAATCATGACTCTTGAGACCAAATATCTTCAATTTATCAAGACTGGCTCCCCTCTGTAGATTCGCTGCATACCCATCGGGGAACATCAACTGCATTTTCACCCACAAGATAATTTCCCTCATAGCCGGCCTTCCAAGATTGAACCATGCCTTTGGCTTCGTCCAGTTCTGCTTTCCTTTCGGTTCTTTCATGTTTTGTAACGGCCTATCACATAGCGCCTCCAGATCGACTCTAGCCTTAGTATTATCCTTTGACTTCCCATCTATGCCGAACAATGTACCAAAAAGTGCCTCGGCGATATTCTTCTCAGTGTGCATCACGTCGATGTTGTGTGGGCAAAGGAGGTCTTTGAAGTAAGGCAGATCCCATAAGCATGTTTTGTGAGTCCAGGCGTGCTTAGAATTATACCCCTTGAAGTACCCTGGACGCTCGGGATCTGGCTCAAGAGCGTTTAACTGATCCAGGGTCTGTTGGCCTGTCAATGCATGTGGTGCAGAGTTTTTGACAACTCTACCTCTGATGAAGTTCTTCTTGTCTTTCCTGAACTTATGGCGAGGATTCAGGAACTCTCTATGCATGTCGAAGCAAGAAAACTTGCGACCGGCCTGAAGCCAACGAAACTCAAGAGCTCCCTTGCATGTGGGGCACGGGAACCTTCCATGCACACACCAGCCAACGAATAGCGCATACGCCGGCAAGTCATGCGTCGAGTACATGTACCAGACACGCATTATGAAGTTCCGTTTGCTATAGGCATCGTATGTCTTGAACCCATTATCCCAGGCTTCTTGCAATTCGTCCTTAAGCGGTTGCATGTACACATTCATATTTTTCCCCGGATAGTTGGGCCCTGGAATTATCAACGTCAGGAAAATGTTCTTTCTTTGCATAATCTGTCCGGGGGGGAGATTGAGTGGAAAGACAAATACGGGCCAACAACTGTATTGAGCTGCCATCATACCAAACACACTGAACCCATCCGTGCTGATGCCGACTCGAGGATGCCTCGGATCTGCCGCTTTGTCACCATGTAATTCATCAAACTTTTTCCACGCAACACCATCCGATGTGTGTACAATCATCAGATTCCCATCTGCATCTAGTTCGGTTCTTTTGCCCGTTTTGTGCCATGTCATCTGTCTGGCCGTCTCTTCGACCATGAAAGACGTTGAAGTCTTGGTACGATTGGCATATACCGAAGAACACTAACGGGGATTTTGGTCTGTGTCTGCTCACCCATACCGTTGTCTACCACAACATACCTGGAAGACTTACAAATGGGACAATAGTTCAAGTCCGCATAGTCAAGCCTAAACAAGACACATCCTTTCTCACAGGCATGTATCTTATCATAGGGCATCTTCAGTGCACGGAGGATTTTGTCCGACTGGTATAGGTTTGCAGGCATTACATGGCCTTTGGGTAGAAAGCGTCCAAATACTGTCATCATTGCATCGTAGCATTCTCTGCCCAAGTTGAACTGAGCCTTCAGAGCCATTACTTGTGAGATGGCATCCAACTGACAAAGCTCAGTGTGCTCATGGAGCGGACGTTTTGAAGACTCCAACATTTCATTGAAGGCCTTTGCAGATTCCTCCATCTCCTCGTCCGAATCCCAAGCATCATCAAAGTCTTGCACCATGTTTTCCATCCCGGTACCATGCTCGTCGGTGCGACGATGATCCACCTTAGCTCGGTCACGTTGGACAGACTCACCATGAAATGTCCACACCGTATAATCGGGCGTAAAACCACTCTTCTGCAGGTGTTTGCCCATTTCAGCCTCTGTCCTCTTTTCCCAATTGCCGCACCGTAAACAGGGGCACCAGGTTTTCCTCTGGCCATTTGCAAATGCGGCTCGCACAAACCCCTTGGTTTTTGTGAACCATTCAGTGCTCCATTTGTTCTGACCAGTGTGACCGGTGTACATCCACGCACGATCACTCGTCTTGACTTTCAGAGCTACTAGACACACAACAAATATATATATATATATATATATATATATATATATATATAATTCAGCATGTATGTATTCATCAGTTGATCTACTTTGTCAATTTTATTATGTCCATGCAACCTACACTCTAATAGGTAATGATAGGTCCTAATCCCACCCGAGTATGTTTAGATTGGGTTCATTTTCCCATGCTATGCCCCGGATCCTACGCAAAATTTCGGCAGCACCTCCCCGCTGTTCTCCTGATACACGTCTCTGCAATAAACAGGGAGGATGTGTACCCGGAGAACAACAGGGGAGGCACTGACGAAATTTATGCGTCGGATCCGGAGCAAAGCATATGGGAAAATGAACCCAATCTAAACATACTCGGGCTGTCCATGGATAGCGTTGGACAATTCGAAAGAATCAAGGTTATAAATATGCAAATGCATGCATATTTATAACTATGACGCTTTCGAACGGGAGACACATATTGGTTACGCATACTGATGATTCAAGACACATATATATCTAGCTATCAAGTTTCATCGGAATAGATCAAATAATTAATGGGGGAGGAGGACATGTCATTTGTGCTCACCCACGAACGAAGGGGCAGAGCTCGTCAAACGCACGGCGAGGTCGTCGAACACCAAACCTCGCAGCGATGAAACAACTGCACATTTAAAACTACCCGATCAACACAATTATATATGATGTTTTTCATAACAAAATCGAAAGATATATGACCTAACTAATAATTCACAAATATATGACCCCGTCGGCTTCTGGAAGGCCAAAGAACACCTTTTCGGGAGGTGTCGGGGGTCGGGGTGTCGTGTCGTCGGGTCGTCGGGGTGCGGTCGGGGTGCGGGGTCGGGGTGTCGGTCGGGGTCGGGTCGGGGTCGGTGTGCGTGTCGGTGTCGGGGTCGGGGTGTCGGGTCAGGCTCGGGGTCGGGGTGTCGGGGTGTCGGGGTCGGGGTCCGGGTCGGGGTATCGTGGTCGGCGTCTCGGGGTCGGGGTGCCGGGTCGGGGTCGGGGTGCCGTGTCGGTGTCGGTCAGGCTCGGGGTCGGGGTCTCGGGTCGGGGTGTCGGGTCGGGGTGTCGGGTCGGGGTGTCGGGTCGGGGTGCCGTCTCGGGGTCGAGGTGTCGGGTCGGGGTGCCGGGTCGGGGTCGGGGTGCCGTGTCGGTGTCGGGTAAGGGTGGGTGTGGTGTCAGGGTGTCGGTGTCGGGGTGTCGTGTCGGTGTCGGTGTCGGGGTCGGGGTCGGGGTCTCGGGGTCGGGGTCTCGGGTCGGGGTGCCGGGTCGGGGTCGGGGTGCCGTGTCGGTGTCGAAATTCGGGGTGTCGGGTCAGGCTCGGGGTCGGGTGTCGGGGTCGGGGTCGGGGTCGGGGTGCCGTGTCGGTGTCGGGGTCGGGGTGTCGGGTCAGGCTCGGGGTCGGGGTGTCGGGGTCGGGGTCTAGGGTCGGGGTGTCGTGTCGGGGTGCCGGGTCGGGGTCGGGGTGCCGTGTCGGGTCGGGGTTTTTCCTCTTTTTCCTTTTCTTCTTCTTCCTATTCTTCCTTTTCTTCCTCTTCTTCTTTTTTCTTCTCCTCCTCCTCTTCTTCTTCTTCCTTTCCTTTTCCTCTTCTTCTTCTCCTCCTCTCCTCTTTTTTCTTCTTCTTCTTCCTCTTCTTCTTTTTTCTTCTCCTCCTCCTCTTCTTCTTCTTCCTTTCCTTTTTCCTCTTCTTCTTCTCCTCCTCTCCTCTTTTTTCTTCTTCTTCTTCCTCTTCTTCTTTTTCTTCTCCTCCTCCTCTTCTTCTTCTTCCTTTCCTTTTTCCTCTTCTTCTTCTCCTCCTCTCCTCTTTTTCTTCTTCTTCTTCCTCTTCTTCTTTTTTCTTCTCCTCCTCCTCTTCTTCTTCTTCCTTTCCTTTTTCCTCTTCTTCTTCTCCTCCTCTCCTCTTTTTCTCTTCTTCTTCTTCCTCTTCTTCTTTTTCTTCTCCTCCTCCTCTTCTCTTCTCCTTTCCTTTTCCTCTTCTTCTTCTCCTCCTCTCCTCTTTTCTCTTCTTCTTCTTCTTTCCTCAAACTAAACTAAGCCTACAACTAAACCTAAACCTAAAACTAAACCTAAAACTACAACTAAAACTAAAACTAAAAAGGAAAAAAAAGAAAAAAACAGAAAAAAAAACTGAAAAATGGGGGGCTCACCTGGGGGGTGGAGGAGGCCGGTGGAGGAGGGGGCGGGCGGTGGAGGAGGCGGCCTGGGGCAGCGGGGGGCCGGGCCTGGGGCGGCAGCGGGCGGGCCTGGGGCGGCGGGGGGCGGGGCCCGGGCGGTGGGGCGCGGGGCGGCGGGGGCCGAGGCGGTGAGGGCGACGGGCCCCGGGGCGGCGGCGAGCCGGGGCGGCGGGGGCGACAGGGCGGCGGCGGCGCGCGGCGGGCGGCGGCGTGGGAGGAGAGAAACGGCGAGGGGGCGGGCCTGGGGCGGTGGGGCGCGGGGCGGCGCGGGGCCGGGGCGGTGAGGGCGACGGGGCCCCGGGGCGGCGGCAAGCCGGGGCGGCGGGGGCGACAAGGCGGCGGCGGCGGGCGGCGGCGTGGGAGGAGAGAAACGGCGAGGGAGAGGGAAGAAGTGAGTAACGGGCGAGGGGTACGGGCCGTTAGGTAGTAGGCTCTTTGCCGTCCGCCCCCCTTTGCCGTCCGCTTTTTTGCCTCTTTGTCGTCTGCTAGCGGACGGCAAAGAGGTGGCCCGTTAAGTTTTTCAAAAACGGGCGGGGGTGGGGGCCACCTCACTCTTTGCCGTCCGCCAGCGGACGGCAAAGATTCTTTGCCGTCCGCTGGCCGACGGCAAAGAGCTGGCAGACGGCAAAGAGCTTCTTTGCCGTCTGCCCTTTCTTTGCCGTCTGCTTTTGGGTAGCTGATGGCAAAAAGCTTCTTTGCCGTCAGCTAGCAGACGGCAAAGAGCTGGCAGATGGCAAATTAGCTGATTCCAGTAGTGAATGACTCAGGAACCTTTGTATCCTGAGGGCCACCCTAAGAGAGTTGAGCAAGATTCTCAGAGAACTAATATTGATACACCCAGTCCTTCTAAGAAGAAGAGAAAGAAAAATGATAGGACTTTGCATGCTTCTAGTGAACCTGTTGTTGACACACCTGAGAATCCCAATGATATTTCTATTTCTGACACTGAAACACAATCTGGTAATGAACATGAACCTAGTGATAATGTTAATGATGATGTTCATGTTGATGCTCAACCTAGTAATAACAATGATGTAGAGATTGAACCTGCTGTTGATCTTGATAACCCACAATCAAAGAATCAACGTTATGATAAGAGAGACTTTGTTGCTAGGAAGCATGGTAAAGAAAGAGAACCATGGGTTCAGAAACCCATGCCTTTTCCTCCTAAACCATCCAAGAAAAAGGATTATGAGGATTTTGAGCGCTTTGCTGAAATGATTAGACCTATCTTTTTGCGTATGCGTTTGACTGATATGCTTAAAATGAGTCCTTATGCTAAGTATATGAAAGATATTGTTACAAATAAAAGAAAGATACCGGAAGCTGAAATTTCCACCATGCTTGCCAATTATACTTTTAAAGGTGGAATACCAAAGAAACTAGGAGATCCCGGAGTACCAACTATACCATGCTCCATTAAAAGAAACTATGTTAAAACTGATTTATGTGATCTTGGAGCCGGTGTTAGTCTTATGCCTCTCTCTTTGTATCGTAGACTTGATTTGAATAAGTTGACACCTACTGAAATATCTTTGCAAATGGCCGATAAATCAACTGCTATACATGTCGGTATTTGTGAGGATGTGCCTGTTGTGGTTGCAAACGTTACTATTTAACGGACGTTGTTATTTTTGATATTCCTGAGGACGATAGTATGTCGATTATTCTTGGTAGACCCTTTTTGAATACTGCAGGGGCTGTTATTGATTGCAACAAAGGCAATGCCACTTTTCATGTTAATGGTAATGAGCATACGATACACTTTCCAAGGAAACAACCCCAAGTCCGCAGTATCAATTCTATTGGAAAAATTTCAACGATTACTGTTGGAGGTTTGGAATTCCCTCTTTCCTACTGTTAAGAAATATGATATTCTTATTGTTGGGAACATGCATATCCCCGTTGAGGTAACCTAGTGCTATTCGAAAATTCTCTGGTTTCATGTTATTCGGAAAGAGTTTGTTAACAAGACTTGATCAACCTTGTTAGTGGATTCCTTTTGATGAGCATGAGATGGATGAAGTTAGGAAGCACAACTTTCTGTACCCTCCTTTTACTTTCTGTTATTTAGATTAAATAAAACAAAAATAGTATTTTCTGTCTGTTTTCTGAATTATCCTTGCAATAAAAATACCCCGAGAATAAAAGTTCTTCAAATGTCCTGAAAGTGAATTACGAATTTTTGTAGAATATTTAAGAATACGTGGTACTGAGAACACACCAGGGGGACCCACCATCTGGCCACGAGGGCACAGGGCGCGCCCCCTGCCTCGTGGACCCCACGTGGACCCCACGTGGACCCCCTCCGCTTATTCCAGCACCCACTCACTTCGACTTCCTCTAGAAAAAATCCTCCCATAGCTCAAACCTGTGTTCTAGCTCATCTTGCTGCCATTTTCGATCTCCTTGTTCAAAACTCCATTCCAAACCTCCAAATTCAACAACGTTTTGACTATACGTTCAAAATTTTCCATGGATACGCATATAAGCGATGCAGCATATGTGATGTAGAGTTGCAGCTCATTACCCTGTCGTGGTACAATTGAGAAAAAAACTGAGGAAAGGAGAGAGAGAAAGAGATAAAGAGACGCGCGAGATACAGAGCCCCCGCCCTTATCTCTCCCAAACCGCCGCCACCACCACTTTGTCTCCCTCCTCCGGTCCACCTCGCCGCCGGCCCTCCCCCTCCCCTCCTCCTACCTCGCAGCTCCGGAGGCTGCCAGATCCACATCATCCCTACCCACCCATCCCTCTCGCGACTCATCTCTCTCTTCACGCGGCTCCTCGCTGCTCAACGTGCGGCGGCTGATTCAAGCGACGTCCGGCAAATCTCGCCACCGTGAAGCACAGCCTCAGGTCCCCTCACATTGCGGCGCCCTCCCATCGGCTAGATCCGGCCCTCGCGGCCACCAAAGCCTACCCGCGACCCTCCCCCATAGCTAGGGTTCGGGCGTCGGCTCCGGCGCCGATGGCCATGTCGTCCTCCTCTCGTTCGGTGAGTGCACCCCCTCCCCTGGTTTCTTCATTATCTCCCTGTTTCTCTAACCTCTGCTCTTTTCTTCTCCTGTAGACGTGCAACAAACTGGCTGTATATCCCTTCTCTCTACAGGGAAAACAAATCCCAAGTGAAAACTAATCCTAACCATAGGTGCTGCCTACGACATGGGTGACATGATGGAAGTAACCAAGTCCTCCATTGTCCAGACATGGACGTGACTCAGTTCCTGTCTTCAGGTTTGGCCCCGTTAGATCAGGTAAGATGCTCATGTCCCCATTGAAGAAAAATAAACGTATGTGTAAAATCCTCGTATCAATTTGACCATTAGATTTTTTTTATTTTCTTTACTGAAAAATACTGCTGCTTTGTGGAATTTCTTCATCTTATAATGTTCTCCCATGTAATTTGAACGGATGAAGCATAAATATACTATTTCTGTTGTACATCTTAACTTAGTATACGATGGCTTGCTGTGCACATGCTACAGCCATGATATGTATATGGTTTGGTGGTTCCTTATGTATTGCTACGTTGGCTTTGAAACTGAGCAGAATTATTTCTTTTGCTGTTTAATGGTTAGTTATTGATTTATATTTTGAAGATTCTGCTCCTGTTTCCCTTCCGAAATAAAAGTTGATCTTCAAGTTTTCTTAGTCACACATGTGATTATTATGTACGACTATAGTATCAGCAAGGTGTTTTTAATTATTACGAAGTGATGAATATTTGAACCACTATTTGGCGGTAACTTAGAAGCTTTCCCTTGCTTTCCGAAAATAATATAGGTACTTCTGTTACAGCTTGGAGCTGATGTAGTGTTATCTCAGTACAGTGTCCAATATAAATTCTGTTATGTATTCATATCCACTTCTAGTCAAAATAATCACAGTTGTATTATCTTTTTGATTGCCTTTTTGTCAACATGGTATCTCGATGTATCCTTTAAAAATCATGAATAATATTTAAATATTAGAAGTTTGCCTTTTCAACTAAAAAGGATATTGTTATTGTGGTTAACATGAGTTCAGGACACAGTGCTTCTATAGATGTATTTCTTCGGATGCTATTCCCCACTAAAAGTCAGGAACGACTTCTATTCTGCCTATTACATGTATAAAATCTGGAAAGAACTAATGGTTTAGTTCTGCAAATTCTATACGAAAAGGGAAAGAACAAACTAGATACAAGGATAACCTTGATGGACTATTATTTTTTAATACTATCAGCCTGTACTCATGAAAATACACTACAAGGAAAAATAATCACCTACAAGTTGTCCCTACATAAGGTACTCTTTTGGCCATTCCACTACAAATTAGTTACTCTTTCAGCAATTTCAATACAAGTTAGTGTGTTTTGCCCAATATTATGTACCTAGAACAGTACACACCCTATCGATTTGCAACCATCCATTTCCGGGTCTAGAGTTTGAACCATCTCTTTTTGTTCATTATCCCAAAAAATATTTACTCATCGTTGAACAATAACATAATGCCTGCCATAGTAAGAATTTGAACAACAATGTGCATGTTCTTGATGATGATCCCATGATAAGTTAGCATCATCTTTTTTGAATTGGCAGGTAAGGTCCTACCGACGACAATATTTGACTTCGTTGTATTTTTGTTCCTCTCACGGGACATCATACCAGAGTTGAAACCGAACTGAAGGTACAAGGCATGGCCTGGTAGACAACCTACTTCTTTTTTTTTGGTTGGATTTCAGAAACTGCGGGCCTATATTGTGTGCTGCATGTATTAATTCCACTATTTAGTTTCACATGAAAGAATCTTAGTATAATTAAAATCAACTAGGTATTCCAACTCCATGCAGGGGGACGCCATGGAGCAAGTCGAGTTCGTGGAGCAAGTCATGGACGATGCCAAGGAAGGTATACTCTCTCCCTCTCCTTACCGTGCTACTTCTCGTTGTGTCCATGGCCATTGAGTTGTGCTAGGTTCTGTGCTGCTGTCGACGCACATTTATAAGATTTGGGGCTGTAGGTTTCAGTGGATTTATTTAGAAATAAATAGATATGTTGGTTCACAGAAAACAGTTTTACTGTAGATGTAAAGAATTAGCAATGGATCTCTAGGCTGGTGATGACCATGTAAATTCATTTCAGTGGATTTGGGGCTGTAGGTTTGTTTCAAAGCGTGGTGAGCACTTACAAGTTTCCCTATTTCCTGTTGGATGACTGAAACCAACTAGAAATAGATGTTTTGGTTCAGTTTCAGATGACAAACCGTTTTGGTCCAGTTTGCTAACAAACTGGAGATGAAAAGAGAAGTGGTACTGTCAATCACATTGCCCTATGCACATCAGCACTTAGGCTAATGTCCATATAATTTTATTTAGCCATGTTTTCTGCAGTTTGTGTCGTATATTGTGGCGTCTGGATTAGTCATCAAGGACAACTAACACTCATGCTGGTATCTTCTCATAATCACATACGAATTTGTGTTCAAATTGTAGTGCTATCTTGTTTATTTGATTCTTCTTATTTTCTATTAGACTGTTGTCCAGACCAAAAAAAATGTGCTGATGAGCAGTAAGTGTGCGCAAAGTGGTTCTTACTTCTTAATGCACTGTGTGTTAACGGTTCATTTTCTTATTTTCTTTGTAGGTTCAAAAGATACATGGATGATTATATGGGTGCATGACAAGTACACTGCAATGTGATGATGATGATGATCTTCCAGTTCATGATGATGATGATGGATGCTTTCAGTTTTAGTTAAGTTGTAGGGATGTTGTTCCTATTCGATGATGTTCCTCGGTTATGTTTTAGTTAAGTATGAGGGATGTTGATGAATGCTTTTAGTTTAAGTTTCTTTCTCGAGAAAATATTAAGATATGCATCACATTTGGATGCTCTTCCTCCTGTAATATCCACTACTGTAATCCAACAATTTTATCCAATATATGATTTCTTCCTCTTGTGAGTATATTTTCTTGTCTTTTCCTAGCTTGATATACATAATTATCACCATTATGTGGAGCATTAATTCAATTGCTGTTATATACATATATTATTATTATTATTATTATTATTCACACTATATATGTACAAACACCTAAAGCGTGGCAAATTATCTATTGCCAAACAATGAGATTTGGATTCTGGTATATTGAGCACTGATGACCCACAAGTATAGGGGATCTATCGTAGTCGTTTCGATAAGTAAGAGTGTCGAACCCAACGAGGAGCAGAAGGAAATGACAAGCGGTTTTCAGTAAGGTATTCTCTGCAAACATTGAAATTATAGGTAACAGATAGTTTTGTGATAAGGTAATTTGCAACGAGTAACAAGTAATGAAAATAATAAGGTGCAGCAAGATGACCCAATCCTTTTTGTAGCAAAGGACAAGCCTGGACAAACTCTTATATAGAGAAAAGCGCTCCCGAGGACACATGGGAATTATCGTCAACCTAGTTTTCATCACGCTCATATGATTCGCGTTCGTTACTTTGATAATTTGGTATGTGGGTGGACCGGTGCTTGGGTGCTGTCCTTACTTGGACAAGCATCCCACTTATGATTAACTCCTATTGCAAGCATCCGCAACTACAAAAGAAGTATTAAGGTAAACCTAACCATATCATGAAACATATGGATCCAAATCAGCCCCTTACGAAGCAACTCATAAACTAGGGTTTAAGCTTCTGTCCATCTAGCAACCCATCATCTACTTATTACTTTCCAATGCCTTCCTCTAGGCCCAAACAATGGTGAAGTGTCATGTAGTCGACGTTCACATAACATCACTAGAGAAAAGACAACATACATCTCATCAAAATATCGAACGAATACCAAATTCACATGACTACTTATAGCAAGACTTCTCCCATGTCCTCAGGAACAAACGTAACTACTCACAAAGCATATTCATGTTCGTAATAAGAGGGGTATTAATATGCATAATGGATCTGAACATATGATCTTCCACCAAGTAAACCAACTAGCATCAACTACAAGGAGTAATCAACACTACTAGCAACCTATAGGTACCAATCTGAGGCTTTGGGACAAAGATTGGATACAAGAGATGAACTAGGGTTTTAGAGGAGATGGTGCTGGTGAAGATGTTGATGGAGATTGACCCCCTCCCGATGAGAGGATCGTTGGTGATGACGATGGCGACGATTTCCCCCTCCCGGAGGGAAGTTTTCCCGGCAGAACAGCTCTATCGGAGCTCTAGATTGGTTCCGCCAAGGTTCCACCTCGTGACGGCGGAGTTTCTTCCTGAAAGCTTGCTTATGATTTTTTCCAGGGTAAAAGACCTCATATAGCAGATGATGGGCACCGGAGGCCTGCCAGGGGGCCCACGAGGCAGGAGGGCGCGCCCCCCACCCTCGTGGCCAGGGTGTGGGCCCCTCTGGTACTTTCTCCGCTCAGTATTTTTTATTAATTCCAAAAATGACTTCCGTGAAGTTTCAGGACTTTTGGAGTTGTGCATAATAGGTCTCTAATATTTGCTCCTTTTCCCGCCCAGAATTCCAGCTGCCGGCATTCTCCCTCTTCATGCAAACCTTGTAAAATAAGAGAGAATATGCATAAGTATTGTGAAATAATGTGTAATAACAGCCCATAATGCAATAAATATCGACATAAAAGCATGATGCAAAATGGACGTATCAACTCCCCCAAGCTTAGACCTCGCTTGTCCTCAAGCAGAAGCCGATAACGATAAATATGTCCACATGTTTAGAGATAGAGGTGTCGATAAAATAAAATACGGACATGACGGCATCATGATCATTCTTATAACAGCAACATATATGGATATTGTCATATGATTTCTTATGCTCAAGTAATAATCTATTCACAATGTAAAGTATGAATCAGAAACTTCATTGAGAACTAACAAACTATGATCTCGGTCATTGAAGCAATTGCAATTTATCATAACATCAGAAAGAGTCAATATAAGAGCTTTTCGGCAGGTCCACATACTCGACTATCATTTAGTCTTTCACAATTGCTAACACTCATGCAATACTTGTGGTTATGGAGTTCTAATCGGACACAGATAAAGATAGGGGCTTATAGTGTTGCCTCCCAACCTTTTACCTCAAGGGTAATGTGAACAATAATAGTTCATGCTAACTTACATCCAATTGGATATATATATCAGGATCTTTCCAACACAATGTGCTTGCCAAAGGATAAAATGTAAAAAGGAAAGGTGAAGATCACCTTGACTCTTGCATAAGGTATAAGAGAAGAATAAAGATAGGCCCTTCGCAGAAGGAAGCAGAGGTTGTCATGTGCTTTTAGGGTTGGATGCACGAAATCTTAATGCAAAAGAACGTCACTTTATATTGCCACTTGTTATATGGACCTTTATTATGCAGTCTGTCGCTTTTATTTCTTCCACATCACAAGATCGTATAAAGCTTATTTCCTCCACACTAATAAGTCATACATATTTAGAGGGCAATTTTTTATTGCATGCAACGATGACAACTTACTTTTAGGATCTTACTCAGTCCATAGGTAGATATGGTGGACTCTCATGTCAAAATTGGGTTTAAGGGTATTTGGAAGCACAAGTAGTATCTCTACTTGGTGCAAACAATTGGCTAGCATGAGGGAGAAGGGCAAGCTCAACATGTTGGATGATCCAAGACAATATACTTTATTTCAGATATAAGAAAACATAACGATTACGTTGTCTTCCTTGTCCAACATCAACTCTTTAGCATGTCATATTTTAATGAGTGCTCACAATCATAAAAGATGTCCAAGATAGTATATTTATATGTAGAACCTCTCTTTCCTTATTACTTCCTATTAATTGCAACGATGACCAAAACTATGTGTGTTAACCCTCAACAACTTTTAATCATCATACTCTTTATATGTGAAGTCATTACTCTCCATAAGATGAATATGATCTCTTTTATTTCTTTTTATTCTTTCTTTTTCTTTTTATTCCCTCAAGATCAAAGCATAGTAATCAAGCCCTTGACTCAACACTAATCTTTATTATATATAGCTTACAGACTCGATTATATAGAAGGATCATAAGGCAAAACTCAAAACTAAATCATTACTAAAACTTTATTCTACTAGATCAAGATATTACTAAAAGGATCGAACTAAGAAAATCGATAAAGATAGGAGTGTGATGGTGATATGATACCGGGGCACCTCCCCCAAGCTTGGCAGTTGCCAAGGGGAGTGCCCAAACCCATGTGATTATGTCTATTTTGCTGGTCAAGGAGATGGAGGTGATGATGGATAGTCGCACATCGAGCGTAGGAGGTCCTCCAATTTGCGGATAATGCCCTTGAGTGCGATGATATGCTCCTTCATCAAAATATTTTCACGGGTGAGATACTTGTTTGTATACGAGATAACTCAATCATCTTGAAAGCTTCGATCTCAGTTGGGGTAAGAAGATTGTGATCAAGTTGAAGGATGTCTTCTGCTGCCGGAACTTGGTCCTCCGTGGCCTTCTTGATCCCATCATACTTGTTGATCTCCATGGGTTCTTCCCTCTTCAGCTCTATCTTCATTAGCCAAGCATCATTGTCACCATTGTTGGAGGAGGGGGACGAAATGATGCCTGGCCTTGACAACCCTGACAGAAAACAGGTCGAAACAAAAACAGAGGATATTTGCGTGGTACAAGAGTCAAAACCTTCGGGAGATTATATAATGATTTTTTACCAACCAAAAGAAGTATCGTGCAAGAAAACAAAGTCCGGAGGGCACACGAGGTACCCACGAGGCAGGGGGCGCGCCCTCCACCCTCGTGGACGCCTCATGTCCTTCCCGGACTACTTCTGATTTTCCTATTTTCTTAAATATTCCAAAACGGAGAAAAATCACCATTAGAACTGTTTTGGAGTCGGTTTACTTACCGTACCACATACCTATTCCTTTTCAGAGTCTGAAACGTTCTGGATTGTGTCCCTTATGTATTCCTCCGGGGTTACAGTTTCAATAATATTAGTTTCAACATTTATGGGATTACCTCAGATATAATGTTTGATTCTTTGACCGTTAACCACCTTTGGATTTGTGCCTTCGAAGTTGTTGATTTTTATGGCACCGGAACGATAGACCTCCTCGATAACGTAAGGACCTTCCCATTTAGAGAGAAGTTTTCCTGCAAAAAAATCTTAAACGAGAGTTGAATAGCAACACATAATCACCTACATTAAACTCACGCTTTTGTATCCTTTTGTCATGCCATCTTTTAACCTTTTCTTTAAACAGTTTGGCATTCTCATAGGCCTGGGTTCTCCATTCATCAAGTGAGCTAATGTCAAATAGCCTCTTCTCACCGGCAAGTTTGAAATCATAATTGAGCTCTTTACTTGCCCAATATGCCTTATGTTCTAATTCGAGAGGCAAGTGACATGCTTTTCCATAAACCATTTTATACGGAGACATACCCATAGGATTTTTATATGTAGTTCTATAGGCCCATAATGCATCATCAACTTTCTTAGACCAATTCTTTCTAGATCTATTAACAGTCTTTTGCAAAATTAATTTGAGTTCTCTATTACTCAATTCTGCTTCACCACTAGACTGCGGGTGATAAGGGGATGCAATTCTATGATTAACATCATACTTTGCAAGCATTTTACGAAAAGCACCATGAATAAAATGTGATCCACCATCAGTCATTAAATATCTAGGGACTCCAAACCTCGGAAAAATAACTTCTTTAAGCATCTTAATAGAGGTGTTATGATCGGCACTACTAGTTGGAATAGCTTCTACCCACTTAGTAACGTAATCAACAACAACTAAAATATGTGTATACCCATTAGAGGAAGGAAACGGTCCCATATAATCGAAGCCCCAAACATCAAATGGTTCAATAACGAGTGAATAATTCATAGGCATTTCTTGACGTCTACTAATATTACCAATTCTTTGACATTCATCACAAGACAAGACAAACTTACGGGCATCTTTGAAGAGAGTAGGCCAATAAAAACCGGATTGCAATACCTTATGTGCAGTTCTATCTCCAGCGTGGTGTCCTCCATAAGCTCGGAGTGACACTTGCGTAGGATCTGTTCCTGTTCATGCTCAGGTATACAACGTCTAATAACACCATCTACTCCTTCTTTATAAAGGTGTGGGTCATCCCAGAAGTAATGTCTTAAATCATAGAAAAACTTTTTCTTTTGCTGGTATGTGAAACTAGGTGGTATAAATTTAGCAACAATGTAATTAGCATAATCAGCATACCATGGAGCAGTACCAGAAGCATTTATGACATTTAATTGTTCATCAGGAAAGCTATCATCAATAGGTAGTGGGTCATTAAGAACATTCTCTAACCTAGACAAGTTGTCTGCAACGGGGTTCTCTGCTCCCTTTCTATCAATAATATGCAAATCAAATTCTTGTAGTAGGAGAACCCATCTAATAAGTCTAGGTTTAGCATCTTTCTTCTCCATAAGATATTTAATAGCAGCATGATCAATGTGAATAGTTACTGTAGAATCAACAATATAAGGTCTGAACTTATCACAAGCAAATACAACTGCTAAGAATTCCTTTTCAGTAGTAGCATAATTTCTCTGGGCACTGTCTAGAGTTTTACTAGCATATTGAATAACATTCAATTTATTATCAACTCTTTGTCCTAGAACAACACCTACAGCATAATCACTAGCATCACACATAATTTCAAAGGGTAAATTCCAATCAGGTGGCTGAACAATAGGTGCAGAAAGCAAAGCTTTCTTAAGTATTTCAAATGCTTCTACACAATCATCATCAAAGACAAAAGAAATATCCTTTTGTAAAAGATTAGTCAGAGGCCTGGAGATTTTAGAGAAGTCCTTAATGAACCTCCTATGAAAACCGACATGACCAAGGAAACTTCTTATACCTTTAATGTCCTTGGGACACGACATCTTTTCAATAGCATCAACTTTAGCTTTATCAACTTCAATACCTCTTTCAGAAATTTTATGCCCCAAGACAATGCCTTCATTGACCATAAAGTGGCATTTCTCCCAATTTAAGACAAGATTAGTTTCTTCACATCTCTGCAAAACTCGATCAAGGTTGCTCAAGCAATCATCAAAAGAGGATCCATAAACGAAGAAATCATCCATGAAAACCTCACAAATATTTTCACAAAAGTCAGAGAATATAGTCATCATGCATCTTTGAAAGGTAGCAGGTGCATTACATAAACCAAAAGGCATACGTCTATAAGCAAAGGTACCGAAAGGGCAAGTAAAAGTGGTCTTTTCTTGATCATCAGCTGACACAGGTATTTGAGAGAAACTAGAGTAACCATCTAGAAAGCAGAAATGTGTATGTTTGGATAATATTTCTAGCATTTGATCAATGAAAGGCAGAGGGTAATGATCTTTTTTAGTAGCTTTATTTAATTTGCGAAAATCAATTACCATCCTATAGCCTGTAATAATTCTTTGCGGAATCAATTCATCTTTATCATTAGGAACGACAGTAATACCTCCCTTCTTAGGGACACAATGAACCAGACTTACCCACTGACTATCAGCAACGGGATAAATTATACCTGCTTCAAGGAGCTTTAATATTTCCTTTCTTACCACTTCTTTCATCTTAGGATTTAGCCGTCGTTGGTGATCAATAACTGGTTTGGCGTCTTTCTCCAAATTTATTTTGTGTTGACATAGAGTGGGACTAATGCCCTTAAGATCATCAAGAGTATATCCAATAGCAGCACGGTGCTTCTTTAGAGTTTTTAATAATTTCTCTTCTTCATGCTCTGAAAGGTTAGCCCTAATAATAACAGGATATATCTTCTTTTCATCAAGATAAGCATATTTAAGAGTATCAGCTAGTGGTTTAAGCTCAAACACAGGATCACCCATGGGTGGAGGAGGATCCCCTAGGATTTCAACAGGCAAGTTGTGCTTCAGAATAGGTCCCTGTTTAAAGAATACTTCATCTATTTCCCTTCTTTCATTCATAAACATATCATTTTCATGGTCTAACAAATATTGTTCTAAAGGATCACTAGGAGGCACGGCAATATAAGCAAGACCAATAATTTCATCTTTACTAGGTAATTCCTCATCACAGGTCTGTCTACTAAATTTAGCAAAATTAAACTCATGAGACATATCACCCAAACCAATAGTAACAACATCCTTTTCACAGTCTATCCTAGCATTAACAGTGTTCAAGAAGGGTCTACCAAATATAATGGGACAAAAGCTATCTTGTGGGGAACCAAGAACAAGAAAATCAGCAGGATATTTAACCTTCCACACAAGACTTCAACATATCTAACAATCCCAATCAGTGAAATAGTATCTCTATTGGCAAGCTTAATGGTAACATCGATATCTTCTATCTTAGCAGGTGCAATATCATGCATAATTTCTTCGTATAAAGAATGAGGTATTGCACTAGCACTAGCACCCATATCACACAAGCCATGATAACAATGATCTCCTATTTTAACAGAAATAACAGGCATGCCTACCACAGGTCTATGTTTATCTTTAGCACCAGGTTTAGCAATTCTAGCAGTCTCATCACAGAAGTAAATAACATGCCCATCGATATTATCAGCCAAGAGATCTTTAACCATAGCAATATTAGGCTCAACTTTAACTTGATCAGGGGGTTTGTGTGTCCTAATATTACTTTTGTTGACTACAGTTGAACCTTTAGCATGATCCTTTATTCTAACAGGGAAAGGTGGTTTCTCAACATAAGTAGTAGGAACAACAGGATCATCATAAGTGATAGTCTTTTCTTCAACTTAAATAGGTGCAACTACTTTTACTTCAATGGGAGGATTATATTTAAACCACTTCTCCTTAGGGAGATCAACATGAGTAGCAAAAGATTCACAGAAAGAAGCTACTATCTCAGAGTCAAGTCCATATTTAGTGCTAAATTCACGGAAAGCATCGGTATCCATAAAAGATTTAACACAATCAAACATAGGTGTTATACCTGACTCCTTACCTTCGTCGAGATCCAAATCTTTAGAGTTGCGTTTAATTCTTTCCAATAAATCCCATTTGAATTCAATAGTCTTCATCGTCAAAGAGCCAGTACAAGAAGTATCGAGCATGGAGCGATTATTGAGAGAAAGCCGAGCATAAAAAATTTGAATAATCATTTCTCTTGAGAGCTCATGATTGGGGCATGAATATAACATTGACTTAAGCCTCCCCCAAGCTTGAGCGATGCTTTCTCCTTCACGAGGCCAAAAATTATATATATAATTACGATCACGATGAACAAGGTGCATAGGATAAAACTTCTGATGAAATTCCAATTTCAATCGTTTGTAGTTCCATGATCCCATATCATCACATAGCCTATACCATGTCAATGCCTCTCCCTTCAAAGATAAAGGGAAGACCTTCTTCTTTATAACGTCATCGGGCATACCTGCAAGCTTAAATAATCCACAAACTTCATCCACATAGATTAGGTGTAAATCGGGATGCAATGTTCCATCACCTGTGAAAGGATTAGCTAGCAGTTTCTCTATCATACCCGAAGGAATTTCAAAGTAAACATTTTCAGTATGTTCAGTAGGTTGAGGAGCAACTATTTGCTCTACTGGTCGGGGTGAAGATACCCCGAACAAGCCCCTCAAAGGATTATGTTCCATAGTAACAAGTGACAGTAAATTTTAGCACACTATATAAAAATTTCCTTACCAAGTTCCACCTACCAAAGGCGCTTCACTCCCCGGCAACAGCGCCAGAAAAGAGTCTTGATGACCCACAAGTATAGGGTATCTATCGTAGTCCTTTTGATAAGTAAGAGTGTCAAACCCAACGAGGATCAGAAGGAAATGACAAGCGGTTTTCAGTAAGGTATTCTCTGCAAACACTGAAATTATAGGTAACAGATAGTTTTGTGATAAGGTAATTTGCAACGGGTAACAAGTAATGAAAGTAAATAAGGTGCAGCAAGATGGCCCAATCCTTTTTGTAGCAAAGGACAAGCCTGGACAAACTTTTATATAGAGAAAAGCGCTCCCGAGGACACATGGGAATTATTGTCGAGCTAGTTTTCATCACGCTCATATGATTCGCGTTCGTTACTTTGATAATTTGGTATGTGGGTGGACTGGTGCTTGGGTGCTATCCTTACTTGGACAAGCATCCCACTTATGATTAACTCCTATTGCAAGCATTCGCAACTACAAAAGAAGTATTAAGGTAAACCTAACCATAGCATGAAACATATGGATCCAAATCAGCCCCTTACGAAGCAACTCATAAACTAGGGTTTAAGCTTCTGTCACTCTAGCAACCCATCATCTACTTATTACTTCCCAATGCCTTCCTCTAGGCCCAAACAATGGTGAAGTGTAATGTAGTCGACGTTCACATAACACCACTAGAGGAAAGACAACATACATCTCATCAAAATATCGAACGAATACCAAATTCACATGACTACTTATAGCAAGTCTTCTCCCATGTCCTCAGGAACAAACGTAACTACTCACAAAGCATATTCATGTTCATAATCAGAGGGGTATTAATATGCATAATGGATCTAAACATATGATCTTCCACCAAGTAAACCAACTAGCATCAACTACAAGGAGTAATCAACACTACTAGCAACCTACAGGTACCAATCTGAGGCTTTGGGACAAAGATTGGATACAAGAGATGAACTAGGGTTTTAGAGGAAATGGTGCTGGTGAAGATGTTGATGGAGATTGACCCCCTCCCGATGAGAGGATCGTTGGTGATGACGATGGCGATGATTTCCCCCTCCCGGAGGGAATTTCCCCGGCAGAACAGCTCTGCCGGAGCTCTAGATTGGTTCTGCCAAGGTTCCGCCTCGTGGCGGCGAAGTTTCTTCCCGAAAGCTTGCTTATGATTTTTTCCAGGGTAAAAGACCTCATATAGCGGAAGATGGGCACCGGAGGCCTGCCAGGGGGCCCACGAGGCAGGGGGCTCGCCCCCCACCCTCGTGGCCAGGGTGTGGGCCCCCTCTGGTACTTTCTCCACTCAGTATTTTTTTATTAATTCCAAAAATGACTTTCGTGAAGTTTCAGGACTTTTGGAGTTGTGCAGCATAGGTCTCTAATATTTGCTCCTTTTCCCGCCCAGAATTCCAGCTGCCGGCATTCTCCCTCTTCATATAAACCTTGTAAAATAAGAGAGAATAGGCATAAGTATTGTGACATAATGTGTAATAACAGCCCATAATGCAATAAATATCGACATAAAAGCATGATGGTAAATGGACGTATCAAGCACCAGCGTATAGAAGTGTTGTAGAACTCTGTTTTATGTGTTGTACTCTTGCAATGATCCCTTTTACCAACGGTAGTATACGCGGTGCATTATGCGCTAGCAACACTGGATAAGGCAACGCATCCCAAACCGTTGGTAAAGACACTAGCAACGGATATATGGACTTTTAGATACGGGAAAAAGCGTGGCTATAGGTGAGGTCATGTTGTAGTGTCGGTATGTGACTCCTCCAATGTCCAATTAGTTTTTGTTCTAGTGCTTTATTTATTGCAAATTTTTGCTGCTAAGGTGACCCTGTTCTTGAGCTTGCATGTCAAATTTATATGGTCAAAAGTAGTTTTAATGCATGATATAGCCTCTAGGCACTTGTGGGAGTAGTTGTTATCAATCTTGTTGAGTTTGGTTCACTTTTATTTTGAGTCACTAAAAATTTCAGAGGGAGAAAATGTTGAAGAGATTGTTGAGAGGCTCTTCGAGCTGAAGCTCGAAGGATAAGCAGAATGAGGAGAATAAAAATCCCAAATACAATCTTCCCCGCACTGCGGAGGTTCGGCCGTGCGAATGGCCTTGTGACGTGTTCTTGAGAGCTGCCGGAATTTTCGATGATTTTTATTACTTGGCTGAGAATGCAGGCCTCACCGACATCCTCCACGACCAGCGCAAATAGTATCTCCTACTCACTAATATTTTTGTGCAAATTTTTTATTTCCATGCTAAGAAATCACCACCTTCAGTGGAGTTTCACTTATATGATGAGGTTAAGGAGGTGTCACTTCATGATTTTTGTCGGGTCTGCAAGATACCCTTTGTGGGCAGCATCGAGGAACCACACCGTAGTGTTGTGGATGAATTTATTGATATAATTGTTGTAGGGGAAACAAGGAAAGTTTCAGATGCAAGAATTACTAGTATACATTTTCCTGTTCTACGTAACTTTGCAAAATTTGCTAGTAGATGCTTAATTGGTCGCGGGAATAGTGGAAATCTTAGTGCTCCTGATCTTGTCATTTTGCGCCATGCTTTGTTTCGTGATACAACTTTCAGCTTAGGCGCTATTATTGCTAAAAGATTTAAGTCTGAACCGTACAAAGGGCCCCATCTTCGGAGGCATCTTTGCTTCACGCCTTGCTGAACACTTTGAGATACCTATTAGGCATTATGAGAAAGAGGAAAAGTTGTTGCCCCCTGTTTTTCTGGATTATAAGAGTATGGTAGCACATGATTTATTGTTAAAAATAAGAAAAAGATGCTTAAGTACAATTTGATATTTGGTAAAACTCACTGTGAGATTATTACCTTGCCTGCACCCTCTTTGTTTAACATACTTTCAGGCATGTACCTCATCTTGCCAGAGGCCATTTATGCATACTGGAGGCTGACACAAGTCCCATAGCCTGAGCCTGAGCCACCACTTGACCCTTATCAACAGTCTATTTATCAGTGGGATCCTGAGGAGATCGCCAACCTGTGGCACCCTGAGGACCCTCCTCAGTACACCGGAGAGAGTAGCTTCGATCCATGGGCATAGACCAACTTAGGCCAAAAGCCTAAGCTTGGGGGAGTAGGTATTTCTCACCGACATTACATTCATGTTCACATACTCATTCTAGTTGTCGGTGCTCACACTTTTTCATTGTACTATCCATGCTAGTTTATTTTCTTTTCTAAGCCTTCATCTTGTGTTTTTGAAAAACCTTAAGAAAAACCAAAAAAATTAGCTGTAGCTTTTAGCTAGTTTACTTTACATGCATGTAACGCCCAGATAATTAAACTACAGTAATCCTCTGCTAATGAGGCCACATCACCATTGTTACTGTTGCTAATCTCGTTAGATTCAAACGGTTCAAATCCAAATTTAAAACTTAAGTCAGAAATAAAAGTTTTCAAATGTCAAAACTAAAATGTTCAAAGTGTGTCGAATAATCCCTGGATATTTGTCATGTTGAAATAATATTTTTTAAGGTGGTTAAATACCCTAAAGTAATTAAAACAAGGGCTTACACAGTTATTTAAATGCATTTCAAATAATAAATAAATGCAAACTATTTTATTAAAGTGCCAAGTTATTTGTGGCAGTGCCCTAATTACTAATTCTAATTTAGGGGCTTAGACCATATTTTGTAAAACCTAAAATAAAATAAAACTAATTAGAAAACAGAAAGGTTTTAAAAGGAAAAGAGAAAACAGAAGATAATAAAACGCATAAAGAAAAAGAGATAAGGCCCCTGCCTTTTCCCCTGGGCCAAGCCCACCTGGCCGGCCTAGTTCCCCCGCACCAGGTGCTCCCCTCCACTGTTCCTCAGGCAGCGCCGGGAGAGGATAAGGCCTCTAGCGCCCCCACCTCCTCGATCCCCTCTCCCACTCGCCCACTTGCTCCCTCTCTCCCTCGTCGCCCTTTCTCCCCCCCCCCCAGATCCACTCCTCTCTTTCCTCTCGCCCTTCTCCACCCGAGTGCCTCCTGTCACCGCCGCTGCGTCGTCGTCACCACGACCAACGAGCTCTCCGCCGCGGGAGAACCTACCAGGAGCCTCGCCTCGCTCGTCCACACCGTCCTCGCCCGCAAGCTCGAGCCGCGGAGGTCGTCATCGTCGGATCGGGCATCTTCCCCGTTTCGGCCGTCGTCGTTCCGCCTCCTCCGGTCCTCCCCGAGCCTCTCCGGCTCGTCCCCGGCCTCCCCGAGAACGCCATCCACCCCGTGGTGAGCTCCTCTCCCCATCCCCCTCTTTTCCTTGCTCGATCTGTCGCCGTATCATCGTCCTCGCGAGCCTGGCTGCCATGGCCAACGCTTCGCGTCTAAGCGCAAGCTCGCCTGCCCATCCCCGCGGCTCTGCTCCTCGCAGCGCACCCGCAACCGCTCCTGGTCGCGCCCTGCCTTGCGCCCGGTTGTGCCTAGGCGCACGCGTCCGCCCCCTCGTTACCGCGCTCCCGGGCGCCCCTGCGAGCCGCCGCCGCTGCCTCTTGTACTGCTGCTCGCTGCCTACGCTGGCTGCTCCCCTGCTCCTGCAATTGCCACGCTGCTGTTGGTGCTACCTTGCCGCTGCTATTGCTGCTGCTGTTGTGTTGCTGGCTGCGCTGGTGCTGCTACTTAGCTACTGCCGCTGCTCCTTGCCATTGCGGCTACTCCCTACTACTGCAGCGCTACTGCTCCTGGGCATGGCCGTCGTGGCCTATGTGCCGTGCATGCTGCCCCTGGTTTGCCTAGTCAAACGCATGGCTTGAGCCACTACCAAACGGGCCGGCCATTAGACTAGGATTAGTCTTACTTAACTAACCTAAAACAGGTATTAGTGTTGGAATTTTGCTAGTAGGCCTTTGGCCCAAAGCCCAACTAAAATTCTGAAATTCTCTTGGCCCATTCATGCACACATGTGAGTGGAGTGAGTGAGGCTAAAGTTTAGTCCCACCTCATAAGTTGAGAGAGAGTTGCACCTCTTTATAAGGTGAGCTCTTCTATCACTTGTATGAGCATGAGAAGAGGAGACCTACACGCGCGCTCCTCCTCCTTGCTTGCCTCGCCACGCCAGGCCTCGTCACGACGCGCCGCGCCGTGCCGCGGGTTGCGGGTTGCGGGATTGAGCCGAGCCGAGGACAGAGCTATGCACGTTGTCTATATTTTTGCTGCACGGGAAAATTAATGAGTCATTAATTACTGAACCATTTCCGATTCTTTTGGATCGTGATGACTTGGACGTGGGGTTTACTCCCACGACCTACCCGGCCCGCACTATATAGTCAGTCAGACGTCTACCCTAGCCGCCGCCGCTTCGTATGGTTTCTCACCACCGTTCCAGATCATTGCGCCGCCAAGCAAGTCTTCTCCATCCCTCCTTTCGGCGTGCACCGGGAGAAGGGACAGAAGGCCTCCGGAACCCCGCCTCTCGTGATCCTGTACGGGAGAGGGGCGATCAAGTTTTTGGGGAGTGCACTCGCGCGACTGCTGGCAGCGACGACTTCGCGAACGATGACTTCTTCCCCGACCTCGGCAACCTCATCCTCGATGACATGGGCGACAACGTCAATGCCGGCGGTGCTGCACCGTATGTGATTCTATCCTTCCTGTTCGAGATCGTGGTAGAATTTATGTTTCTAGTATGTGCCCCAGATGTGATTTGTTCATCTGCTATGCTAGTTCGCATGATTAGTTTAATCTCTGCTACTGTAGTCATGATTTATCTTCTGTTTATTCGAATTAAATCTCGTAGTAATTTGCTCATATTTCCAACAATCCAAAAACCTGATTATAGGCAATTTACTCCGAGTGGTTTTGCTGCGCATCTGAAGCCGCCTGCCTTTAAGGGGGCGCAATATAAGAGGTGGCCCACGAGAGCAGTCTACTGGTTTCAGACCATGGGCTGCTATGACGCCGCCAAGGGCAAGCCTGAGGGCAATCTTAATCCAGCACAACTGGAAGCTTTTGAGAAGATCGATACTCTCTTTAAAGGCGCTCTTCTGAGTGTTTTGGATGATTCCATTGTGGATTCGTATATGTCGTTTGAAAATGGCAAGGAAATGTGGGCTGCGCTCGAGGCCAAGTTTAGTGCCTTGGACGCTGGCAGTGAGTTATACGTCATGGAGCAATTCTATGACTACAAGATGACTGATGAGCGCTCTATTGTACAGCAGGCTCATGAGATACAGTCGCTCGCAAAAGAACTTGAGTACTTCAAGTGTGTATTGCCGGACAAATTTGTTGTCAGAGGCATCATTGCCAAGCTTCCACCTTCGTGGAACAATTTTCTACTTCCCTGAAACACAAGAGACAAGAGTTTTCCGTTGCGGATCTCATTGGTACTCTTGATGTTGAAGAGAAGGCGGGAGCAAACGACACACGTGCTCGAGTTGCTGAGGGAGCTTCTAGTGCCCACATGGTACAGAAGAAGAACTTCTAGCCCAACAAGAACAAAACTCAGGCCAAAGGCAAGTTTGATACAAAGAACAAGCCATCACATTCTACCAACTTCAAGAAGAATTCTCATAAGAAGGGGAAGGGACTTTTCCATGTCTGCAGTGATCCTAATCACTGGGCTCCGACGTGTCCTAACCGCTTTGAGGAGCGCGAACATGAGAAGAGCGGCAAGTCTGCTAATGTTGTCATCGGTGATACTGATATGAAGGAATCAGGGCACGATATTTTTCCTACCATCCTTTCAGTATTTCAATCCCCTGATTGGTTAATTGACACCGGTGCCAATGTATATGTTTGTGCCGACGCCTCCATGTTTTCTTCTTCCAGGCCACAGGGACTTCTCCCGTGCTGATGGGGAACGGGTCACATGCCTCGGTCGAGGTGTTGGTACGGTCGATCTGAAGTTTACTTCGGGGAAGACCGTGCGTCTGAAGAACGTTCATCATGTGCCGTCCATCAATAAAAATCTCGTCAGCAGTTCCTGTTTATGTCGAGATGGTTTTAAGTTGGTTTTTGAATCCAATAAAGTTGTAATTTCTAAGTATGGACAATTTATTGGAAAAGGCTATGAGAGCACAGGCTTGTTCCGCCTGTCTTTGTCAGATATCTGCACTAAAGTTATTAATAATGTTTGCCACAATAATGAGTCTGATATTTGGCATTCACGACTTTGTCACATTAACTTTGGTTGCATGACGCGGCTAGCCAATATGAAATTAATTCCGAAAATCTCTATTGTCAAAGGCTCCAAGTGCCAAGTATGTGTGCAAGCTAAGCAACCTCGCAAGTCCCATAAGACTGCAGAGGCAAGAGAATTGGCACCACTAGAGCTTATACATTCGGATCTTTGTGAGATGAATGGCGTGTTGACAAAAGGTAGAAAGAGATACTTCATGAAGTTGATTGATGATTCCACTAGATATTGTTATGTGTATCTTCTGAAATCAAAAGATGAGGCTTTAACTTTCTTCAAAAACTATAAAGCTGAGGCAGAGAACCAACTTGATCAAAAAATTAAACGGCTTAGGTCCGATCGTGGTGGAGAGTATTTTTCCAATGAATTGATCTGTTTTGTGCGAACATGGTATAATCCATGAGAGGATGCCTCCTGATAACCCACAAGTATAGGGGATCGCAACAATTTTCGAGGGTAGAGTATTCAACCCAAATTTATTGATTCGACACAAGGGGAGCCAAAGAATATTCTCAAGTATTAGTAGTTGAGTTGTCAATTCAACCACACCTGGATAACTTAGTATCTGCAGCAAAGTATTTAGTAGCAAAGTAATATGATAGTAGTGGTAACGGTAACAAAAGTAACAGTAGCAAAAGTAATATTTTTGGTGTTTTGTAGTGATTGTAACAGTAGCAACGGAAAAGTAAATAATCGAGAACGGTATGTGAAAAGCTCATAGGCATTGGATCGGTGATGGAGAATTATGCCGGATGCGGTTCATCATGTAACAGTCATAACATAGGGTGACACAGAACTAGCTCCAATTCATCAATGTAATGTAGGCATGTATTCCGAGTATAGTCATACGTGCTTATGGAAAAGAACTTGCATGACATCTTTTGTCCTACCCTCCCGTGGCAGCGGGGTCCTAGCGGAAACTAAGGGATATTAAGGCCTCCTTTTAATAGAGTACCGGACCAAAGCATTAACACATAGTGAATACATGAACTCCTCGAACTATGGTCATCACCGGGAGTGGTCCCAATTATTGTCACCTCGGGGTTGTCGGATCATAACACATAGTAGGTGACTATAGACTTGCAAGATAGGATCAAGAACTCACATATATTCGTGAAAACATAATAGGTTCAGATCTGAAATCATGGCACTCGGGCCCTAGTGACAAGCATTAAGCATAGCAAAGTCATAGCAACATCAATCTCAGAACATAGTGGATACTAGGGATCAAACCCTAACAAAACTAACTCGATTACATGATAGATCTCATCCAACCCATCACCGTCCAGCAAGCCTACGATGGAATTACTCACGCACGACGGTGAGCATCATGATATTGGTGGTGGAGGATGGTTGATGATGACGATGGCGATGGATTCCCCTCTCCGGAGCCCCGAACGGACTCCAGATCAGCCCTCCCGAGAGGTTTCAGGGCTTGGCGGTGGCTCCGTATCGTAAAACGCAATGAATCCTTCTCTCTTATTTTTTTCTCCCCGAACATGAATATATGGAGTTGGAGTTGAGGTCGGTGGAGCGTCAGGGGGCCCACGAGGCAGGGGGCGCGCCCAGGGGGCAGGCGTACCCCCCACCCTCGTGGACAGGTGGAGGCCCCCCTGACGTGGATTCTTCTTCCAGTATTTTATTATTTTCCAAAAATAAGTTCCATGGAGTTTCAGGTCATTCCGAGAACTTTTGTTTCTGCACATAAATAACACCATGGCAATTCTGCTGAAAACAGCGTTAGTCCGGGTTAGTTCCATTCAAATCATGCAAGTTACAGTCCAAAACAAGGGCAAAAGTGTTTGGAAAAGTAGATACGACGGAGACGCATCAACTCCCCCAAGCTTAAACCTTTGCTTGTCCTCAAGCAATTCAGTTGAGAGACTGAAAGTGATAAAGAAAAACTTTTACAAACTCTGTTTGCTCTTGTTGTTGTAAATATGTAAAGCCAGCATTCAAGTTTTCAGCAAAGATTATGAACTAACCATATTCACAATAACTCTTAGGTCTAATGTTTAGTCATATCAATGGCATAATCAACTAGCGAGCAATAATAATAAATCTCGGATGACAACACTTTCTCAAAACAATCATAATATGATATAACAGGATGGTATCTCGCTATCCCTTTCTGAGACCGCAAAACATAAATGCAGAGCACCTTTAAAGATCAAGGACTGACTAGACATTGTAATTCATGGTATAAGAGATCCAGTCATAGTCATACCCAACATAAATTAATAATAATGGATGCAAATGACAGCAGCGCTCTCCAGCTAGTGCTTTTTAATAAGAGGGTGATGACTCGACATAAAAGTAAATAGATAGGCCCTTCGCAGAGGGAAGCAGGGATTTGTAGAGGTGCCAGAGCTCGATTTTAAAATAGAGATAAATAATATTTTGAGCGACATACTTTCATTGTCAACATAACAACCAAGAGATGGCGATATATTCCATGCTACACACATTATAGGCGGTTCCCAAACAGAATGGTAAAGTTTATACTCCCCCTCCACCAACAAGCATCAACCCATGGCTTGCTCGAAACAACGAGTGCCTCCAACTAACAATAGTCCCGGGGGAGTTTTGTTTGCAACTATTTTGATTTAGTTTGCATAAAGCATGGGACTGGGCATCCCGCTGACCAGCCATTTTCTCGTGAGGAGCGGAGTCCACTCCTCTTGAGAATAACCCGCCTAACATGGAAGATAAGGACAACCCTAGTTGATACATGAGCTATTCTAGCATAGAAAACAGAATTTCATTTGAAGGTTTAGAGTTTGGCACATACAAATTTACTTGGAACGGCAGGTAGATACCGCATATAGGAAGGTATAGTGGACTCATATGGAATAACTTTGGGGTTTAAGGGATTGGATGCACAAGCAGTATTCCCCCTTAGTACAGGTGAAGGCTAGCAAAAGACTGGGAAGCGACCAACTAGAGAGCGACAACAGTCATGAACATGCATAAAAATTAATAAACATTGAGTGCAAGCATGAGTAGGATATAATCCACCATGAACATAAATATCGTGAAGGCTATGTTGATTTGTTTCAACTACATGTGTGAACATGTGCCAAGTCGAGTCACTTAAATCATTCAAAGGAGGATACCACCCCATCATACCACATCACAGCCATTTTAATAGCATGTTGGCACGCAAGGTAAACCATTATAACTCATAGCTAATCAAGCATGGCACGAGCAACTATAATCTCTAATTGTCATTGCAAACATGTTTCTTCATAATAGGCTGAATCAGGAACGATGAACTAATCATATTTACAAAAACAAGAGAGGTCGAGTTCATACCAGCTTCTCTCATCTCAATCAGTCCATCATATATCGTCATTATTGTCTTTCACTTGCACGACCGAATGATGTGAAAATAATAAGAGTGCACGTGCATTGGACTAAGCTGGAATCTGCGAGCATTCAATAAGCAGGAGAAGACAAGGCAATATGGGCTCTTGGTTAAATCAACAATAATGCATATAAGAGACACCTCAACAATTTAATTATGGTCTTCTCCTATCGACCCCCAAAGAAAAGAAAAGAAATAAAACTATTTACACGGGAAAGCTCCCAACAAGCAAAAGAAGAACGAGAAATCTTTTTGGGTTTTCTTTTTAATTATTACTACTACAGCAAGAAAGGTAAACTAGCTAAAGCTACACTATTTTTTTTGTTTTTCTTAAGGTTTATTAAACACACAAGAAGAAAGCAACAAAAAGGAAAATAAACTAGCATGAATATTACAGTGAAAGAGTATGAGCACCGACAACTAGCAATGAGTGTGTGAACATGAATGTAATGTCGGTGAGAAATACGTACTCCCCCAAGCTTAGGCTTTTGGCCTAAGTTGGTTTATTGCCACGGGTGGCCTGGCGGATATCCATAGTTGTAGTTGGGGTCGTACTGAGATGCAGCGGTCATTGCATCGTGTGGTGCAGCTTGGAGGCGAGCTATCTCAGCCCTCCTCTTATACTCATCCGCCTCCTCTCTGGTTATAAAATGTCTCCCTTTTGCCTGAAAGTCAAAGAAAGCAGAAGCAGGAAGAGCGACTCGATAGGTGCGTCGTCTATCAAAGATTAGTCGGTACTGGAGAGGTTGTTCATTTCTCTCAATAAACTGATGACGAACCATAGCCTCATAATCTAAATAAGTAGGAGGCAACTCAATATCATCCTCATGTATGTCTACACCAAGAAAATTAGCTAAACGAGTTGCATAAATTCCACCAAAGAAATCTCCATTAAATCTATTATGATGCAACCTTCGTGCAACAATGGCTCCCAAATTATAAGATTTATCTCCTAACACAACGCTCCTAAGAATACTGAGGTCGGGGACACACATGTGACATGCTTCATCCTTACCATTTATGCACCTACCTATGAAGAGAGCAAAATAATGTATAGCAGGAAAATGAATGCTCCCTATGGTAGCTTGTGCTATATCTCTAGATTCCCCCACAGTTATACTAGCAAGAAATTCTCTAAATTCAGATTTGCGGGGTTCACTAGTACTACCCCATTGTGGAAGTTTGCAAGCAGTGGTAAAATCCTCTAAGTCCATAGTGTAAGATTTTTCATAGAGATCAAATAGGACAGTTTGAGAATTATGTGAAGATGAATATTCAAACCTCCTCACAAATGAACTAGTGAGATAGTGGTACTGGCTGCACTTTTCTCCCTCGAAGCTCACAAGATCAGCATTACGCAAATACGCGTTAAATTCTTCCTTGATTCCCGCTCGATCCATAAAGCCTTCTGAAGGCCATTCACAAGGCCGCACTAGAGCGTTCCTTGGTGGCTCATCATCGGCATCGCGCATTGCGAGCCTAGGTCCTTGCTTCCTTGAAGGACCACCTTGGTAAATTTTCCTAAGCATATTCTTCCTCTGAAAAATTTCTGAAATTTTTAGTAACTTCAAATAAAAGAGAACCAAGCTCCACAAAATTGATAGAAACTACTCCTACAAGTGCCTAGAGCCTATATCATGCATTAGAACTACTTGGAACCATATAAATTTGACATGCAAGCTCAAGAACATGGTCACCTAGGCAGCACAAATTTGCAATGAATAAAGCACTAGAACAAAAACTAATTGGACCAATGGAGGAGTCACATACCAAGGAACAATCTCCCCAAGCAGTTTTGTGAGAGGTGCTTTGAGCAAGGAGATCAAAAATCGTAGCAAAATGAGCTAGAACTCGTGCTTGAGCTGGATGGTGATTTTTTTCGGAGGAAGAAGAAGTGTGTGGTGGCTGGCATAAGTGGAGGGGGGCCACCGTGGGCCCACGAGGCAGGGGGCGCGCCCAGGGGGTGGGCGCGCCCTGGACCCTCGTGGCCAGGTGCTTGCTCCCCCTGCTGTGTTCTCAGTGCCAGATATTCTCAAATATTCCAGAAAAAATCATATTCCATTTTCAGGGCATTTGGAGAACTTTTATTTTCGGGGTATTTTTATATTGCACGGATAATTCAGAAAACAGACAGATAAATACTATTTTTGCTTTATTTCAACTAAATAACAGAAAGTAAAAGGAGCGTACAGAAGGTTGTGCTTTCTAGTTTCATCCATCTCATGCTCATCAAAAGGAATCCACTAACAAGGTTGATCAGGTCTTGTTAACAAACCCATTCCGAATAACATGGAACCGGAGAAATTTCGAATAACACTATGTTACCTCAACGGGGATATGCACATCCCCAATAATAACAATATCATATTTCTTCTTGACAGTAGGAAGAGGAAATTCAAAACCTCCAAAAATAATCGATGGAATTTTTCCAATAGAGTTGATACTATGAACTGGAGGTTGTTTCCTCGGAAAGTGTACCGTATGCTCATTACCATTAACGTGAAAAGTGACATTGCCTTTGTTGCAATCAATAACAGCCCCTGCAGTATTCAAAAAGGTCTTCCAAGAATAATAGACATACTATCGTCCTCAGGAATATCAAGAATAACAAAGTCTGTTAAAATAGTAACGTTTGCAGCCACAACAGGCACATCCTCACAAATACCGACAGGTATAGCAGTTGATTTATCAGCCATGTGTAAAGATATTTCAGTAGGTTTCAACTTATTCAAATCAAGTCTACGATATAAAGAGAGAGGCATAACACTAACACCGGCTCTAAGATCACATAAAGCAGTTTTAACATAATTTCTTTTAATGGAGCATGGTATAGTGGGTACTCCTGGATCTCCAAGTTTCTTTGGTATTCCACCCTTAAAAGTATAATTAGCAAGCATGGTGGAAATTTCAGCTTCCGGTATCTTTCTTTTATTTGTGATAATGTCCTTCATATACTTAGCATAAGGATTCGTTTTGAGCATATCAATTAATCGCATACGCAAAAAGATAGGTCTAATCATTTCAGCAAAGCACTCAAAATCCTCATCATCCTTTTTCTTGGATGGTTTGGGAGGAAAAGGCATGGGTTTCTGAACCCATGGTTCTCTTTCTTTACCGTGCTTCCTAGCAACAAAGTCTCTCTTATCATAACATTGATTCTTTGATTGTGGGTTATCAAGATCAACTGCAGGTTCAATTTCTACATCATTATCATTGCTAGGTTGAGCATCATCATGAACATCTTTATTAATATTATCACTAGACTCATGTTCGTTACCAGATTGTGTTTCAGCATCAGAAATAGAAATATCATTTTGATTCTCAGGTGTTTCAGCAATAGGTTCACTAGAAGCATGCAAAGTCCTATCATTTTTCTTTTTCTTCTTTTTAGAAGGACTAGGTGCATCTATATTATTTCTCTGAGAATCTTGCTCAATTCTCTTAGGATGGACTTCAGGATACAAAGGTTCCTGAGTCATTTTACCAGTTCTAGTAGCCACTCTAACAGCATAATCATTATTCTTACTATTTAATTCATTGAGCAAATCATTTTGAGCTTTAAGTACTTGTTCTACTTGAGTGGTAACCATAGAAGCATGTTTACTAATGAGTTTAAGTTCACCTTTAACATTAGCCATGTAATTACTCAAGTGTTCAATCGTATAAGCATTTTGTTTTAGTTGTCTACCAAAATAAGCATTGAAGTCTTCTTGCTTAACCATAAAGTTATCAAACTCATCCAGACAATGGCTAGCAATTTTAGTAGGAGGGATTTCAGCTTTATCATATCTATAGAGAGAATTTACCTTTACTACCTGTGTCAGTTTTCAAGACCGTGAGTTTCTTCAATAGGTGAAGGATTAAGATCATATGTTTCTTCAACAGGCGGTAAATTAAGACCATGTATTTCTTCAATAGGAGGTAAATTCTTAACATCTTCAGCTTTAATACCTTTTTCTTTCATAGATTTCTTTGCCTCTTGCATATCTTCAGGACTGAGAAATAGAACACCCCTCTTCTTCGGAGTTGGTTTAGGAATAGGCTCAGGAGTTGGCTCAGGAAGTGTCCAATTATTTTCATTTGTCAACATATTATTCAATAAAATTTCAGCTTCATCCGCTGTTCTTTCCTTGAAAACAGAACCAGCACAACTATCCAGGTAATCTCTGGAAGCATCGGTTAGTCCATTATAAAAGATATCAAGTATTTCATTTTTATTAAGAGGATGATCATGCATAGCATTAAGTAATTGGAGAAGCCTCCCCCAAGCTTGTGGGAGACTCTCTTCTTCAATTTGCACAAAATTATATATGTCCCTTAAAGCAGCTTGTTTCTTATGAGCAGGGAAATATTTAGCAGAGAAGTAATAAATCATATCCTGGGGACTACGCACACAACCAGGATCAAGAGAATTAAACCATATCTTAGCATCACCCTTTAATGAGAATGGAAATATTTTAAGGATATAAAGGTAGCGGGTTCTCTCATCATTAGTGAACAGGGTGGCTATATCATTTAATTTAGTAAGATGTGCCACAACAGTTTCAGATTCATAGCCATAAAATGGATCAGATTCAACCAAAGTAATTATATCAGGATCAACAGAGAATTCATAATCCTTATCAGTAACACAGATAGGTGAAGTAGCAAAAGCAGGGTCAGGTTTCATTCTAGCATTAAGAGATCGCTGCTTCCATTTAGCTAATAATTTCTTAAGATCACTTCTATCATTGCAAGCAAGAATGGCTCTAGCAGATTCTTCATCCAGAACATAACCCTCAGGCACAACAGGTAATTCATATTTATTAGGGGGAGAGTCTTCATCATCACTATCTTCAATATTATCAGTTTCAATAATTTCATTCTCTCTAGCCCTAGCAAGTTGTTCATCAAGAAATTCACCAAGTGGCACAGTAGTATCAGGCATAGAAGTAGTTTCATCATAAGTATCATGCATAGCAGAAGTGGCATCATCAATAACATGCGACATATCAGAATGAATAGTAGAAGCAGGTTTAGGTGTCGCAAGCTTACTCAAAACAGAAGGTGAATCAAGTGCAGAGCTAGATGGCAGTTCCTTACCTCCCCTCGTAGTTGAGGGATAAATTTTTGTTTTTGCGTCTTTCAAGTTCTTCATAGTGACCAGCAGATATAAATCCCAAGTGACTCAAAGAATAGAGCTATGCTCCCCGGCAACGGCGCCAGAAAATAGTCTTGATAACCCACAAGTATAGGGGATCGCAACAGTTTTCGAGGGTAGAGTATTCAACCCAAATTTATTGATTCGACACAAGGGGAGCCAAAGAATATTCTCAAGTATTAGCAGTTGAGTTGTCAATTCAACCACACCTGGATAACTTAGTATCTACAGCAAAGTATTTAGTAGCAAAGTAATATGATAGTAGTGGTAACGGTAACAAAAGTAACAGTAGCAAAAGTAATATTTTTGGTGTTTTGTAGTGATTGTAACAGTAGCAACGGAAAAGTAAATAAGCGAGAACAGTATGTGAAAAGCTCGTAGGCATTGGATCGGTGATGGAGAATTATACCGGATGCGGTTCATCATGTAACAGTCATAACATAGGGTGACACAGAACTAGCTCCAATTCATCAATGTAATGTAGGCATGTATTCCGAGTATAGTCATACGTGCTTATGGAAAAGAACTTGCATGACATCTTTTGTCCTACCCTCCCGTGGCAGCGGGGTCCTAGCAGAAACTAAGGGATATTAAGGCCTCCTTTTAATAGAGTACCGGACCAAAGTATTAACACATAGTGAATACATGAACTCCTCAAACTATGGTCATCACCGGAGTGGTCCCGATTATTGTCACTTCGGGGTTGCCGGATCATAACACATAGTAGGTGACTATAGACTTGCAAGATAGGATCAAGAACTCACATATATTCGTGAAAACATAATAGGTTCAGATCTGAAATCATGGCACTTGGGCCCTAGTGACAAGCATTAAGCATAGCAAAGTCATAGCAACATCAATCTCAGAACATAGTGGATACTAGGGATCAAACCCTAACAAAACTAACTCGATTACATGATAGATCTCATCCAACCCATCACCGTCCAGGAAGCCTACGATGGAATTACTCACGCACAGCGGTGAGCATCATGAAATTGGTGATGGAGGATGGTTGATGATGATGATGGCGACGGATTCCCCTCTCCGGAGCCCCGAACGGACTCCAGATTAGACCTCCTGAGAGGTTTTAGGGCTTGGCGGCGGCTCCATATCGTAAAACGCGATGAATCCTTCTCTCTTATTTTTTTCTCCCTGAACACGAATATATGGAGTTGGAGTTGAGGTCGGTGGAGCGTCAGGGGGCCCACGAGGCAGGGGGGCGCGCCCCCCACCCTCGTGGACAGGTGGAGGCCCCCCTGGCGTGGATTCTTCTTCCAGTATTATTTTCCAAAAATAAGTTCCATGGAGTTTCAGGTCATTCCGAGAACTTTTGTTTCTGCACATAAATAACACCATGGCAATTCTGCTGAAAACAGCGTCAGTCCGGGTTAGTTCCATTCAAACCATGCAAGTTAGAGTCCAAAACAAGGGCAAAAGTGTTTGGAAAAGTAGACGACGGAGACAGGATGCCTCCCTACTCACCTCAGTCAAATGGGGTAGCCGAAAGAAAGAACCGAACTCTAACTCATATGGTTAACACCATGTTAGACACATGAGGTCTTTCCAAGGAATGGTGGGGGGAGACGCTCATGACTGCGTGTCATGTCCTAAACCGAGTTCCCACAAAGCATAAGACCATGACTCCATTTGAGGAATGGGAAAGGAAAAGATTGAAACTCTCTTACCTACGTACTTGGGGTTGTTTGGCGAAAGTCAATATACCAATTCCCAAGAAGTGCAAGCTTGGACCAAAAAACGTGGATTGTGTTCTTATGGGCTATGCTTTTCATACCGTTGGCTATAGATTTTTGATAATAAAATTTGAGGTATCCGACATGCATGTTGGTACGATTATGGAGTCGAATGATGCGACTTTCTTTGAGGACATATTTCCTATGAAGGATATGTCGAGTTCATCAAACCGGGAGATACCTACCCCATCTAGTGAGGAATTTGCTGTAATTCCAGAACCCACCATTGCGATGGAACACGTTGAGAATCCTATTGAGGGTTATAATGGAACTCCCGTGAGGAGTAAGAGACAGAGGACTGCAAAGTCCTTTGGTGATGATTTCATTGTGTACCTTGTGGATGACACACCCAGGACTATTTCAGAAGCCTATGCATCTCCTGATGCTGACTACTGGAAGGAAGCCGTTCGTAGCGAGATGGATTCCATCTTAGCTAACGGAACCTGGGAGATCACTGATCGTCCTTATGGGTGCAAACTTGTAGGATGTAAGTGGGTGTTCAATAAGAAGCTTAGACCTGATGGTACGATTGAAAAGTACAAGGCACGACTTGTGGCTAAGGGTTATACCCAGAAAGAAGGTGAAGACTTCTTTGATACTTACTCACCCGTGGCTACACTGACCACAATTCGGGTGCTACTATCACTGGCTGCCTCACATGGTCTTCTCGTTCATCAAATGGACGTTAAGACGGCTTTCCTCAATGGAGAGTTGAAGGAGGAGATTTACATGGATCAGCCAGATGGTTTTGTAGTACCTGGTCAGGAAGGAAAGGTGTGCAAGTTATTAAAGTCTTTATATGGCCTTAAACAAGCTCCTAAGGAGTGGCATGAGAAGTTCGAAAGAACATTAACTGCTGCCAGCTTTGTAGTAAATGATGGTGACAAGTGTGGGTACTATCGCCATGGTGGGGGCGAAGGAGTTATTCTTTGTCTGTATGTCGACGACATATTGATCTTTGGAACCAAACTTGATTTAATCAAGGAGGTTAAGGATTTCTTATCTCGCTGTTTTGAGATGAAGGATCTAGGAGTAGCTGATGTTATCTTAAACATCAAGCTGTTGAGAGATGAGAATGGTGGGATCACACTGCTTCAGTCTCACTATGTGGAAAAGGTCTTGAGTCGTTTTGGGTATAGCGACTGCACGCCTTCTCCAACTCCATATGATGCTAGTGTGTTGCTTCGAAAGAATCGACGGATTGCTAGAGATCAACTGAGGTATTCTCAGATTATTGGCTCGCTTATGTATTCGGCGAGTGCCACGAGGCCTAACATCTCGTTTGCTGTTAGCAAGCTGAGTCGGTTTGTGTCAAAACTGGGAGATGATCATTGGCATGCGCTTGAGAGAGTTATGCGCTATTTGAAAGGCACTGCGAGCTATGGGATTCACTACACCGGGTATCCAAGGGTACTAGAGGGTTATAGTGATTCAAACTGGATATCTGATGCTAATGAGATTAAGGCCACAAGTGGTTATGTTTTTACACTTGGTGGTGGCGCTGTTTCCTGGAAGTCTTGCAAGCAGACCATCTTAACGAGGTCAACTATGGAAGCAGAACTCACAGCATTAGACACTGCCACTGTTGAAGCAGAGTGGCTTCGTGAGCTCTTGATGGACTTGCCTATGGTTGAAAAACCAATACCCCCTATCCTGATGAACTGTGATAATCAAACTGTGATCGTCAAGATAAACAGTTCTAAGGACAATATGAAGTCCTCAAGGCATGTGAAGAGGAGACTAAAATCTGTCAGAAAATTGAGGAACTCCAGAGTTATTATGTTGGATTATATCCATACGTTGAAAAATTTGGCAGATCCCTTCACAAAGGGTCTATCACGTAATGTGATAGATAATGCATCGATGGAGATGGGTCTGAGACCCACCGCATGAGTTGTCCATAGTGGTAACCCACTCTATGTGATCGGAGATCCCGTGAAGTAGAAGTGGGAGACAAGCTGTTGGTCAGCTGAGAGGAGAGTATCCCTATAATAATTATCCCACTCCGTGAAGATGCAATACTCTCCTGATCTGCATGGCAGGTTGATACTTATCTTAATGTGTTCCAAGCAGAGATGTTGTCCTGCAGAACATCTCCTGAGGAACACACCTATATGAATTTGACTGTTAAACGTCACAGTCTGTGAGAATTGGGTGTTCTCTAATAAATTCATGAAAGGCCCTGGAGTATGACGTATACGCTCCACCCGCGGGGAAGCCTTGTGGCAGCCCAGTATCGGTCAAGAATTTGTGTGAAACTAGTCTCGCAGAAAACTTGTAGTTCAAGGCATAGTCCACTATTCAAGTTGTGATCTAGTGTAGCATAAATCTCTAAGTGGAAGTTCAACTTCACAGTCTCCACTAAGCACCGGTATATAAAAAATGTTTTGGAACTAAATGATGAGATGTGCCAATGGGACTTTGTGGGGGATTGTTGGAATTTTGCTAGTAGGCCTTTGGCCCAAAGCCCAACTAAAATTCTGAAATTCTCTTGGCCCATTCATGCACACATGTGAGTGGAGTGAGTGAGGCTAAAGTTTAGTCCCACCTCATAAGTTGAGAGAGAGTTGCACCTCTTTATAAGGTGAGCTCTTCTACCACTCGTATGAGCATGAGAAGAGGAGACCTACACGCGCGCTCCTCCTCCTCGCTCGCCTCGCCACGCCACGCCTCGTCACGACGCGTCGCGGGTTGCGGGATTGAGCCGGGCCGAGGACAGAGCTATGCACGTTGTCTATATTTTTGCTGCACGGGAAAAATTAATGAGTCATTAATTAATAATTAACAGACGCATTAATTACTGAACCATTTCCGATTCTTTTGGATCGTGACGACTCAGACGTGGGGTTTACTCCCACGACCTACCTGGCCCGCACTATATACTCAGTCAGATGTCTACCCTAGCCGTCGCTTCGTATGGTTTCTCACCACCATTCCAAATCATTGCGCCGCCAAGCAAGTCTTCTCCATACCTCCTTTCGGCGTGCACCGGGAGAAGGGACAGCAGGCCTCCGGAACCCCGCCTCTCGTGATCCTGTACGGGAGAGGGGCGATCAGGTTTTTGGGGAGCGCACTCGCGCGACTGCTGGCAGCGATGACTTCGCGAACGATGACTTCTTCCCCGACCTCGGCAACCTCATCCTCGACGACATGGGTGACAACGTCAACGCCGGCGGTGCTGCACCGTATGTGATTCTATCCTTCCTATTCGAGATCGTGGTAGAATTCATGTTTCTAGTATGTGCCCTAGATGTGATCTGTTCATCTGCTATGCTAGTTCGCATGATTAGTTTAATCTCTGCTACTGTAGTCATGATTTATCTTCTGTTTATTCGGATTAAATCTCGTAGTAATTTGCTCATATTTCCAACAATCCAAAAACCTGATTATAGGAAATTTACTCCGAGTGGTTTTGCTGCACATCTGAAGCTGCCTGCCTTTAAGGGGCACAATATAAGAGGTGGCGCACGAGAGCAGTCTACTGGTTTCAAACCATGGGCTGCTATGACGCCACCAAGGGCAAGCCTGAGGGCGATCTTAATCCAGCACAACTGGAAGCTTTTGAGAAGATCGATACTCTCTTTAAAGGCGCTCTTCTGAGTGTTCTGGATGATTCCATTGTGGATTCGTATATGTCGTTTGAAAATGGCAAGGACATGTGGGCCCCACAATGACACCTGGGCCCCACAACCCAGTTTTGACCAGTCAACCCAGTCAATGTTGATTGTTGACCCGCTGGCTCAGCACCGTACTGGCCCCACTTTCATATACATAGGCTAGGATGACACTAGGTAACAAAAGTTTTTGCTGATTTATTTTTGAATTAATAGAATTCCATAAATTTTTAGAATATTGTTAAATCTTTGAAAAATCATAGAAAATAATCCGTTACTCGGATGAAAATGTTTTATACATGAAAGTTGCTCAGAACAACAAGATGAATCGGAATACGCTCTCCGTTCATCTGTCACATGCCCCTAGCATAGCGAACATCCAACTTTTCCCCTCTGGTTCGTCTGTCCGAAAATGCCTAACTCCGGGAAAACTTCCCGGATGTTTTTCCCCTTCGCCGGTATCGTGTAGCACCGCGTTAGAACACCCCTAGCCCTGCGTGTTACCGCTGTCATGCATCTGTGTTGCATCTATTTGCATTATATTTACTGTTTCTTCCCCCTCTTCTCTCCGGTAGACCCCGAGACTGCCGCTGATGCCCCTGTGATTGACTACGTCGACAATGACCCTTCTTCCCTTTTAGTGGAGCTTCCAGGCAAGCCCCGCTTTGATCATCCCAATATCGCCCATTCTCTCATGCTTGCATTAGATTTTGCTACTGTTATTGATTACTCCTATTCTGATGCATAGCCTGCTTTTGTATCTGCTATTGTTACCTACCTGCTTATCCTAAACTGCTTAGTATAGGTTGGTTAGTGATCCATCAGTGACCCCACCTTGTCCTTGTTGCCCCTGCTTCATCATCGATGACTCGATCAACGTGATCGACGACCAGAGCCCGACACCTCACATCACATCACACCCTTTTTGTTGCTCGACCCTGCAGAGCTACTATCGAGTGCCGAGGGTGATCCCTCATAACGCACTCCTGATGATAATTCTGTAGTGTAGCTATTCGATCGTGGTCATCGAGGGTGATTTCCTCTTTCACCATTCCCGATATAGCTCTGTCGTGCAACACCTCAAGTGTGAACCTCGAGGGTGGTCCCTCTTACGTTCACCTTGATGATTACCTTGAGTGGAATCCACCGGGGGTGATTCCTCGGGTTTTCCCCTTGATTTCTGGACACACGGTTACCTTGACTTTACTTGAGACATTGGTGAAAGTCGGGCGGGCCCGGAGAGCACCCGTGCGATGTGACTGTGGCGGCTGGCTGTTTAGCGGTATCACCCAGGAGAGGGTGATAGCTCCAGACTTGTCCCGACAGCCGTCACTTCTTTTAATAATGCACTAACAGGTTTGGGTATTTGTTCTGAATTGGCCTTTGGCCTTTATGCACTAACCACCATGCGAGAATAGATATGGGCCTCGACATCGCAGTATCAGTCGAAGCTTTGTCAGACGTCCAGTCCAGCATTGTGGCACGGTCGGATCGTGCTGGCCATCCGAGGCGGTGCTGGTATCCACCCTGCACACAACGACCCGGAGTGCTTAGGATGTAGACCGCGGGGACCTCTCTGCTGAGCCTAGGTAGGGTTGCGACGTGTTGATCTTCCGAGGCCGGGCATGACCCAAGAAAGTGTGTCCGGCCAGAGTGATCGAGCGTGTTGGAAAACATGGTGCACCCCTGCAGGGAAGATATATATTCGAATACCGTGTCCATGGTAATGGACGTTCAGACTTGTATCCTGATCTTATACAACTAGAAATGGATACTTGATATGTGATGGATATGTGGCCCCGGGATTGCTTTCTCGTAGGGAGTCGAGGAAGGATCTCTGGGCATTAATTCTACGACATGCTTGTTAATTATAAACTGCTATTCTTTACTATTCTACATGCTGCAAGATGCTTGGAGCTGCTTGAAGATGCTAGTCTTTGATAGGCTAGGCCTTCCCCTCTATTCTGGCATTCTGCAGTTCAGTCCACAGATACAACCCTTCCATTTGATACCAATGCATACTTAGTATAGTTCTAATGCTTGCGAGTACTTTGGATGAGTACTCACGGTTGCTTTGCTCCCCCCTTTTCCCCCCTTCTTTCTTCTTTCTGGTTGTTGCAACCAGATGGTGGATCCCAGGAGCCAGATGCCACCCCAGTCGACTACTACTACCACCCTGAGGGTGCCTACTACTACGTGGAGCCCGCCGACGACCAGGAGTAGTTAGGAGGTCCCAGGCAGGAGGCCTTGCCTCTTCGATCGTTGATGTTTGTGCTAGCCTTCTTAAGGCAAAACTTGTTTAACTTATGTCTGTACTCAGATATTGTTGCTTCCGCTGACTCTTGTGTATCGAGCTATCTATTCGAGCCCTCGAGGCCCCTAGCTTGTAATATGAAGCTTGTATGACTTTTCAATTTGTGTTTAGAGTTGTGTTGTGATATCCTCCCGTGAGTCCCTGATCTTGATCGTACACGTTTGCGTGCATGATTAGTGTATAGTCGAGTCGGGGGCGTCACAAGTTGGTTTCAGAGCCGACTGCCTGTAGGAACCCCCTTTCCAACTCCTTGGCCGAAGTTGAGTCTAGTCTTTGAAAAACTATTCTACTAACATGGCTGTGTGGCTTACGGGCCCACGTCGCCATTAGGTGGTTTTAGGATCTTTTACTCCTCGTCTATACTCTGGGACTCTGATCTCTCCTCTATTCGGGTTAAATGATTTGCTAACTCTAACATTAGGTTCTCGTGATCACATCCACCCGGAGGTTTGTGTTACCCCTTTCTCGAATTGAGGGCCAGGATCTGCTTTCACTGATCGCGGGATCCTCATATCAAGGGCACCCTACATCGTCACTTGCAAATCCCTCGTCCCAGAGGTTTTCCCCGATGTTGATGTAGCCTTTGCTATGTCCCATTGTTGTATCCCTCCATTGCGTGCATGCGTGCCGCCTAGTATGTCTAGGATGTTTCTCTTGTCCGAACTCATACGAGCAGCGTATAATTGGCTCTATATATATCAGTATGTCTTCAATGACTACTTCTTTGTACATACTGCGCCTTTGCTCACTGTTCAAGTTACATCTTGAATAACTCCATACACTTGCTCCACCCCTTGCTAAACTACCCCTGTTGCATTTAAGCAAGATGGTTAGATCCGCTGGTTGTGGCCACCAAAATACATGGCCGAAATGATACAGCAGTTTGATGCTGAATCGCCAGTTCATGGAAGGGGTCATGGCTTTTCCCACGCCCCAATATGAATCGGCAACCAGCCCCGGTAACATTGCATTACTTTGCGCACCTCAACCCTGTCATCTACCGCAGCTAAACTCAGCCCCTTGATGCTGATGACTGGCTCCATGACATCACTTTTGAGTTGGAGTCTACTGATATAGCCCCTTTCAACTATGTCACCTTCATGGTTTATTACCTGAAAGGTCCTGCTGCTCAATGGTGGAACAACCACATGCGTTCCTTACCTGTTGGAACTGTCATCACTTGGCGGAATTCCAAGCTGCATTCCGCGGGCCAATGTCGAACCACCATGGTTAGTCACAACGTCCCCGTTGAAATTGAATGATGGTAAACACACACCGCTTCAATCATTTGCGACACTAAAATCGTCCATCTACTCCATCCTTCAAGTGAAATAGTAAGCTACCATGCTCATCTTGTTCGAAATGCCGAAGCACAGATTTATCCCTTGAATGCGTTAAAAGCTTCTCCTCTTGGGAGAATTGATAACACTCTAGTCGTTTGGGAATTTCAAGATATCTTTCCAAAAGAATACCCAATCCATAACCTTGAACTTGTTGCAGTTAAATTTGCACTGAAGTTGTGGCGACTTTTCCTTCTTGGTAATCATTGCGAGATCTTCACTGATCATTAAAGTCCGTAGTATCTGTTTACTCAGCTAGATCTGGATCTCCGTCAGCAGTGATGTATGGAAACAATTACAGACTATGACTAGGTATTTCTTATACCCGTGGCAAGGCTAGTGTCATAGCCAATGCCCTGAGTCGCAAGTCATATTGCAACAACCACCTGGCTTGTAAATCTCAACCCCGGCAAGATGATCTCGCTTATAGAGAGCATCTGATCCGCGTTCTCGTTCAAGCTGAACGTCGCACCCGTCTGAGGGATATCAATTTTTTTTAAGTTCAGTGGTCAAATCATTCTAAAGATGAAGCCACTTGGGATCGCACGGATCATCTTCGTGATGAATACCCCGCTTTGTTTCCGTCTACCTCCTAAATCTCGGGACGAGATTTCTTGTAGTGAAGGAGAATTGTAACGTCCCCTCTCCCACTCGCCCACTTGCCCCCTCTCTCCCTCGTCGCCCTTTCTCCCCCCAAATCCACTCCTCTCTTTCCTCTCGCCCTTCTCCACCCGAGCGCCTCCTGTCACCGCCGCTGCGTTGTCGTCACCACGACCAACGAGCTCTCCGCCGTGGAAGAACCTACCAGGAGCCTCGCCTCGCTCGTCCACACCGTCCTCGCCCGCAAGCTCGAGCCGCGGAGGTCGTCACCGTCGGATCGGGCATCTTCCCCGTTTCGGCCGCCGTCGTTCCGCCTCCTCCAGTCCTCCCCGAGCCTCTCCGGCTCGTCCCCGGCCTCCCCGAGAACGCCATCTGCTCCGTGGTGAGCTCCTCTCCCCATCCCCCTCTTTTCCTTGCTCGATCCGTCGCCGTATCGTCGTCCTCGCGAGCCTGGCTGCCATGGCCGACGCTTTGCGTCCGAGCGCAAGCTTGCCTGCCCATCCCCGCGCCTCTGCTCCTCGCAGCGCACCCGCAGCCGCTCCTGGTCGCGCCCTGCCTTGCGCCCAGTTGCGCCTAGGCGCACGCGTCCGCCCCCTCGTTGCCGCGCTCCTGGCCGCCCCTGCGAGCCGCCGCTGCTGCCTCTTGTACTGCTGCTCGCCGCCTACGCTGGCAGCTCCCTTGCTCCTGCAATTGCCACGCTGCTGTTGGTGCTACCTTGCCGCTGCTATTGCTGGCTGTGCTGGTGCTGCTACTTAGCTACTGCCGCTGCTCCTTGCCGCTGCGGCTACTCCATACTACTGCAGCGCTGCTGCTCCTGGACATGGCCGTCGTGGCCTATGTGCCGTGCATGCTGCCCCTGGTTTGCCTAGTCAAACGAATGGCTTGAGCCACTACCAAACGGGCCGACCATTAGACTAGGATTAGTCTTACTTAACTAACCTAAAACAGATATTAGTACCTACATAGAGTATGACTTATGGGCCCCACCACTAACTAGACTAAATAAACAATATGTTAAAAAATGACCCAATGACACCTGGGCCCCACAACCCAGTTTTGACCAGTCAACCTAGTCAATGTTGACTGTTGACCCCGCTGACTCAGCACCGTACTGGCCCCACTATCATATACATAGGATAGGATGACACTAGGTAACAAAAGTTTTTACTGATTTATTTTCGAATTAATAGAATTCCATAAATTTTCATAATATTGTTAAATCTTTGAAAAATCATAGAAAATAATCCGTTACTCGGATGAAAATGTTTTATACATGAAAGTTGCTCAGAACAACAAGATGAATCGGAATACGCTCTCCGTTCATCTGTCACATGCCCCTAGCATAGCAAACATCCAACTTTTCCCCTCTGGTTCGTCTGTCCGAAAATGCCTAACTCCGGGAAGACTTCCTGGATGTTTTTCCCCTTCGCCGGTATCGTGTAGCACCGTGTTAGAACACCCCTAGCCCTGCGTGTTACCGCCGTCATGCATCTGTGTTGCATCTGTTTGCATTATATTTACTGTTTCTTCCCCCTCTTCTCTCCGGTAGACCCCGAGACCGCTGTTGATGCCCCTGTGATCGACTACGTCGACGACGACCCTTCTTCCCTTTCAGTGGAGCTTCCAGGCAAGCCCCCCTTTGATCATCCCGATATCGCCCATTACATTCTCTCATGCTTGCATTATATTTTGCTACTGTTATTGATTGCTCCTATTCTGATGCATAGCCTGCTTTTGTATCTGCTATTGTTACCTACCTGCTTATCCTAAACTGCTTAGTATAGGTTGGTTAGTGATCCATCAGTGACCCCACCTTGTCCTTGTTGCCCCTGCTTCATCATCGACGACTCGATCAACGTGATCGACGACCAGAGCCCGACACCTCACATCACATCACGCCCCTTTTGTTGCTCGACCCTGCAGAGCTACTATCGAGTGCCGAGGGTGATCCCTCATAACGCACTCCTGATGATAATTCTCTAGTGTAGTTATTCGGTCGTGGTCATCGAGGGTGATTTCCTCTTTCACCATTCCCGATACGGCTCTGTCGTGCAACACCTCAAGTGTGAACCTCGAGGGTGGTCCCTCTTACGTTCACCTTGATGATTACATTGAGTGGAATCCACCGGGGGTGATTCCTCGGGTTTTCCCCTTGATGTCTGGACACACGGTTACCTTGACTTTACTTGAGACATTGGTGAAAGTCGGGCGGGCCCGGAGAGCACCCGTGCGATGTGACGGTGGCGGCTGCCTATTTAGCGGTATCAGCCAGGAGGGGGTGACAGCTTAGGACTTGTCCCGACAGCCGTCACTTCTTTTAATAATGCACTAACAGGTTTGGGTATTTGTACTGAATTGGCCTTTCGCCTTTACGCACTAACCACCACGCGAGAATAGATATGGGCCTCGATGTCGCAGTATCAGCCGAAGCTTTGTCGGACGTCCAGTTTAGCATTGTGGCACGGTCGGATCGTGCTGTCCATCTGAGGCGGTGCTGGTATCCACCCTGCACACAACGACCCGGAGTGCTTAGGATGTAGACCGGCGGGGACCTCTCTGCTGAGCCTAGGTAGTGTTATGACGTGTTGATCTTCCGAGGCCGGGCATGACCCAGGAAAGTGTGTCCAGCCCCGAGCTGCAACGTTCAGACTTGTATCCTGATCTTATACAACTAGAAATGGATACTTGATATGTGGTGGATATGTGGCCCCGGGATTGCTTTCTCGTAGGGAGTCGAGGAAGGATCTCTGGGCATTAATTCTACAACATGCTTGTTAATTATAAACTGCTATTCTTTACTATTCTACATGTTGCAAGATGCTTGGAGCTGCTTGAAGATGCTAGTCTTTGATAGGCTAGGCCTTCCCCTCTATTCTGGCATTCTGCAGTTCAGTCCACAGATACAACCCTTCCATTTGATACCAATGCATACTTAGTATAGTTCTGATGCTTGCGAGTACTTTGGATGAGTACTCACGGTTGCTTTGCTCCCCATTTCCCCCCCTTCTTTCTTCTTTCTGGTTGTTGCAACCAGATGGTGGATCCCAGGAGCCAGATGCCACCCAGTCAACTACTACTACCACCCCGAGGGTGCCTACTACTACGTGGAGCCCGCCGACGACCAGGAGTAGTTAGGAGGTCCCAGGCAGGAGGCCTTGCCTCTTCGATTGTTGATGTTTGTGCTAGCCTTCTTAAGGCAAAACTTGTTTAACTTATGTCTGTACTCTTATATTGTTGCTTCCGCTGACTCTTGTGTATCGAGCTATCTATTCGAGCCCTCGAGGCCCCTGGCTTGTAATATGAAGCTTGTATGACTTTTCAATTTGTGTTTAGAGTTGTGTTGTGATATCCTCCCGTGAGTCCCTGATCTTGATCGTACACGTTTGCGTTTATGATTAGTGTACAGTCGAGTCGGGAGCGTCACAATGCGTGTAGTAGTAGTAATTAAAAAGAAAACCCAAAAAGATTTCTCGTTCTTCTTTTGCTTGTTGGGAGCTTTCCCATGTAAATAGTTTTATTTCTTTTTTTATTCTTTGGGGGTCGAGAGGAGAAGACCATGATGAAAATTTTGAGTGGCTCTCATATGCATTATTGTTGATTTAACAAAGAGGCCATATTACTTTGTCTTCTCCCTTGTATTGAATGCTTGCAGATTCTAGCTTAGTCCAATGCACGTGCACTATTATTATTATCCACACCTTTCGGTCGTGCGAGTGAAAGGCAATAATGACGATATATGATGGACTGATTGAGATGAGAGAAGCTGGTATGAACTCGACCTATCTTGTTTTTGTAAATATGATTAGTTCATCATTCCTGATTCAGCTTATTATGAATGAAACATGTTTGCAATGACAATTAGAGTTTATAGTTGCCCATGCCATGCTTAATTAGCTAGGAGTTTATAATGGTTTACCTTGCGTACCAACATGCTATTAAGATGGTTGTGATGTGGTATGAGCACCAGTTGGAGATCACCGTTGTCATTCGCATGCATTGCTATTAATTTACATTGAGTATGACTGTGACTGGATCTCTTTTACCATGAATTACAATGTCTAGTCAGTCCTTGATCTTCAGGGGTGCTCTGCATTTATGTTTTGTGGTCTCAGAAAGGGCTAGCGAGATACCATCTTGTTATATCATGTTGTGATTGTTTTGAGAAAGTGTTGTCATCCGAGATTTATTATTATTGCTCGCTAGTTGATTATGCCATTGATATGAGTAAATATGAGACCTAAATTTTAGTGTGAATATGGTTAGTTCATAATCCTTGCTGAAAACTTGAATGCTGGCTTTACATATTTGCAACAACAAGATCAAACAGAGTTTGTAAATTTTTTTCTTTATCACTTTCAGTTTGTTAGCTGAATTGCTTGAGGACAAGCAAAGGTTTAGGCTTGGGGGAGTTGATACGTCTCCAACGTATCTACTTTTCCAAACACTCTTGCCCTTGTTTTGGACTCTAACTTGCATGATTTGAATGGAACTAACCCGGACTGACGATGTTTTCAGCAGAATTGCCATGGTGTTATTTTTGTGCAGAAATAAAAGTTCTCGAAATGACCTGAAAATCCATGGAGACATGTTTTGGAATTAATAAAAATACTGGCGAAAGAATCAGCATCAGGGGGCCCACACCCTGTCCACGAGGGTGCAGGGCGCCCCCCTGGGGCGCGCCCCCTGCCTCATGGGCCCCCTGAGAGTCCACCGACCTCAAGTCAACTCCATATATTCACGTTCGGGGAGAAAAAAATCAGAGAGAAGGATTCATCGCGTTTTACGATACAGAGCCGCCGCCAAGCCCTAATCTTCCTCGGGAGGGCTGATCTGGAGTCCGTTCGGGGCTCCGGAGAGGGGAATCCGTCGCCATCGTCATCATCAACTATCCTCCATCACCAATTTCATGATGCTCACCGCCATGCGTGAGTAATCTCATCATAGGCTTGCTGGACAGTGATGGGTTGGATGAGATTTACCATGTAATCGAGTTAGTTTTGTTAGGGTTTGATCCCTGGTATCCATTATGTTCTGAGATTGATGTTGCTATGACTTTGCTATGCTTAATGCTTGTCACTAGGGCCCCAGTGCCATGATTTTAGATCTGAACCTATTATGTTTTCATGAATATATGTGAGTTCTTGATCCTATCTTGCAAGTCAATAGTCACCTACTATGTGTTATGACCCGGCAACCCCGAAGTGACAATAATCGGGACTACTCCCGGTGATGACCGTAGTTTGAGGAGTTCATGTACTCACTAAGTGTTAATGCTTTGGTCCGGTACTCTATTAAAAGGAGGCCTTAATATCCCTTAGTTTCCAATAGGACCCCGCTGCCACGGGAGGGTAGGACAAAAGATGTCATGCAAGTTCTTTTCCATAAGCACGTATGACTATATTCGGAATACATTCCTACATTACATTGATGAACTGTAGCTAGTTTTGTGTCACCTATGTTATAACTGTTGCATGAGGAATCGCATCCGACATAATTATCCATCATTGATCCATTGCTACGAGCTTTTCACATATTGATCTTTGCTTAGTTACTTTTCCGCTGCCATTGTTACGATTGCTACAAAACTACTACTGTTACTTTTTCCACCGTTACCGTTACTTCCATACTACTTTGCTACTAAATATTTTGCTGCAGATATTAAGTCTTTCAGGCGTGGTTGAATTGACGACTCAACTGCTAATACTTGAGAATATTCTTTGGCTCCCCTTGTGTCGAATCAATAAATTTGGGTTGAATACTCTACCCTCGAAAACTGTTGCGATCCTCTGTACTTGTGGATTATCAGCTTGTAGTTCAAATTTGAATTATGCACATAAAATGCCTAGAAACCCTAGTTAATGTACAAAAAAGGTCAAACGAACCCCGAAAAATTCCAAGATTAAACACAACACTCATGTTGTTCTATGTTGACACTAGAAATTTTTGAAAGCAATAAGAGGCAATGGATATCGTCCCGTCCCCAAAGGTGGTACATTCCCTATCGAAACCATCATGCTTGTTGTGAGAAGCTCTGGTTTGTGAGAAGCTTATACCCAAACCTGTCCCGAAATGGGACAAAATTTTCACCACGGCATGTTGATGCCGCTCCATGATAGCATGCCAAGTTTCATGAATTTCAGACGAGTTTTGGATTTACCAGAATTTAAAAACCAGGTATCTCAACGTTTTGCCGGCAATCAACAGTGCCCTGGTGTTTGAAATTCATTCCCGTCTCTTGCATGGGACCTAAGTATGCACCCAAGGACACACATGTGATTTTTCAACCAATTTATATGCACTCGAGCATGTGCATGTAGTTCAAATTTGAATTATGCACATAAAATGCCTAGAAAACTCAGTTAATGCATAAAAATGTCCAAACGAACCCCGAAAAATCCCAAATTTTGACATAACACTCCTGTTGTTCTATGTTGACACGAGAAAGTTTTTGAAAGCAATAAGAGGCAGTGGATATCGTTTCGTCCCCAAAGGTGGGACGTACATTCCCTACCGAAACCATCAGGCTTGTTGTGAGAAGCTCTGGTTTATGAGAAGCATATACCCAAACCTGCCCCAAATGGGACAATTTTTTTACCACGGTATGTTTATGCCGCTCCATGATAGCATGCCAAGTTTCATGAATTTCAGACGAGTTTTGGATTTACTAGAATTTAAAAACCAGGCATCTCAATGTTTTGCCGGCAATCAACGGTGCCCCGGTGTTTGAAATTCATTCCCATTTCTTGCATGGGACCTAAGCATGCACCCAAGGACACAGATTTGATTTTTCAACCAATTTATATGCACTAGAGCATGTGCATGTAGTTCAAATTTGAATTAGGCCCATAAATGCATTGAAAACTCAGTTAATGCATAAAAATGTCCAAACGAACCCCAAAAAATCCCAAAAATTGACACAACACTCCTGTTGTTCTATGTTGACACAAGAAAAATATATGAAAGCTGTAAGAGGCAATGGATATCGTTTCGTCCCCAAAGGTGGGACGTTCCCTATCGAAACCATCATGCTTGTTGTGAGAAGCTCTGGTTTGTGAGATGCTTATACCCGAACTTGCCCCAAATGGGACAATTTTTTACCACGGCATGTTGATACCGCTCCATGATAGCATGCCAAGTTTCATGAATTTCAGACGAGTTTTGGATTTATTAGAATTTAAAAACCAGGCATCTCAACATTTTGCCGGCAATCAACAGTGCCCTAGTGTTTGAATTTCATTCCCATCTCTTGCATGGGACCTAGAAATTCACCCAAGGACACACATGTGATTTTTCAACCAACTTTAGTGCATTGGAGCACGTGCTTGTAGTTCAAATTTGAATTATGCACATAAAATGCCTAGAAAATCCAGTTAATGCATAAAAATGTCCAAACGAACCCCGAAAAATCACAAAAATTGACACAACACTCATGTTGTTCTATGTTGACACTAGAAATTTTTTGAAAGCAATAAGAGGCAACGGATATCATCCCGTCCCCAAAGGTGGTACGTTCCCTATCGAAACCATCATGCTTGTTGTGAGAAGCTCTGGTTTGTGAGAAGCTTATACCCAAATCTGTCCCAAAATGGGACAAAATTTTCACCACGGCATGTTGATGCCGCTCCATGATAGCATGCCAAGTTTCATGTTTTTCTGACGAGTTTTGGATTTACTAGAATTTAAAAACCAGGTATCTCAACGTTTTACCGGCAATCAACAGTGCCCTGGTGTTTGAAATTCATTCTCATCTCTTGCATGGGACCTATAAATTCACCCTTTTGACTTACTCCCCCGCCACGAGCGAACGGGAATGGATAAGAGGCTTGTGGGATTGACGTGATAGGGTAGGGTTGGCTATACTGCTGGTGGCGAACTCCAGGCTAATAATCTGAAGCGCATGGATACAAGTTATCCTTGGAAGGAAAGACAATTCCGAATCTGCTTTGTCTACGAATAAGGAAGCTATAAGTAATGCAACTATGAATCTCATGGAGAGTTCGATCCTGGCTCAGGATGAACGCTGGCGGCATGCTTAACACATGCAAGTCGAACGGGAAGTGGTGTTTCCAGTGGCGAACGGGTGAGTAACGCGTAAGAACCTGCCCTTGGGAGGGGAACAACAACTGGAAACGGTTGCTAGACACACATGTGATTTTTCAACCAACTTTGGTGCATTGGAGCATGTGCTTGTAGTTCAAATTTGAATTATGCACATAAAATGCCTAGAAAATCCAGTTAATGTATAGAAAAGGCCAAACGAACCCCGAAAAATGCATTCCCATTTCTCGCATGGGACCTAAGCATGCACTAAAGGAGATAGATTTGATTTTTCAACCAATTTGTATGCATCGAAGCATGTGCATGTAGTTTAATTTTGAATTGTGCACGTGAAATGGCTAGAAAACCAGTTCAATATATAAAATGTCCAAACGAACCTTGAATAATTCCAATTCTTTTACGACACACATATAGTTGCATGTTCACTGCAGATAAATGGTCTAGCAATTCAAACAGCGTCCATTGCCGCTGTGACCCCATTTTGTAATTCATATCAAGTAGATCCCACACAGTTTATTATCACCAACCGTGTGAGATGTAGTACAAAATATCTTGGAGCACCGTTGGTGTATAGTACGCCTATGGCTTACGCGATAAGGTGCGTCGGCTACAGTCCACAGCCAGTGTGTCAAGCACACTAGCTCACTCCCCAAAAACTCTCGCCTCTGCATCCCTCGCAATCTCGAAAATATCTACCGCCTGGAAGGTTTTAATGTTTGGTAGCACACGATTAGTATGTGCGGACCGTGTGCGATATCTGTTACTCCCGCTCTGCTTCAGTCCCTTGATTCAAATTTTCAGTAGCCCCGGCATTTTAGTCCCGCCTCTGCATCCCTCGCAATCTCAAAAATATCTGCTCGCCCTTGATCCAAATTTTCAGTAGCCCCGCCTTGTTACTCCCGCCTAGTAAAAATTTTAGTTGCCGCAGTATTTCCTCAAACACAACCTTGCCCCCCCCCCTCCACACACCCCAAAACCTCCGCTCACACAGACACACACAACCCTCGAAACCATTGGTAGGTCGCCGCCATCGCCGGCGCCTCCATCCTCAACCTCTACCTGTGTGCCGGGGAGCTCGAGGAGCCAATGGCCAAAAAGAGGTTTATCGCGGCCTTTTCGCCCGACGCCGGCGAGGTGGCCGCCGAGGTGTCCCCGTCGTCCTCCGCGGGCCCGATCCGCCATCGCTGGTCCCCCGATCTGCCCGCCGCCGCGCCCCTACGTCGGTATGAGGACTTCCTCGTCCTCCCTCGGACCCGGCAGCCGACAAAGTCCTACCTCGGGTCCGGCAGCGGTGGTGGGGGACGTGGGTCGCTGAGATTACAGATCGAGAGACCCACACCCACCGGTGGCTCAGTAACTTCCACAGGGCCGAGCTCGCGGCCATGGAGTACGACCGTTGGCAGGTCCGCTACCACGGCGCGGCGGCTAGGCTCAATTTCCCCTTCAGCACACGGCCGGTCGACCTCGTTCCGTCAGAGCCAGGGATGGTGAGCTCGGCTATGGCGCGGGAGGACCGCGAGGCGTGGGAGCGCCTCGAGGCCGAGGCCACCGATGAGGCCTACATGCAAGAGCTCCGCCGGCAGCACCCGGAGCTCATGGAGGCGGAGCGGGCGATCTTTGGCAGCGAGGTTATCGCGCTCTCCTTTGATGACAAGGTCGAAGGCGGCGCGGCAGGCGGCGAGGTTATCGCGCTCTCCTCTGATGACAAGATCGAAGGCGGCGGCGACGGCGGCGCAGAGGGCGTCGAGGTGGGCCCCGAGGACGAGGAGATCGACGTCGACGAGTGGAGGAGTGCCTTCCCCAATGACCCCGATGATGGTACTGGCCCGGACCCGGCTCGAGGCACACCGTACATGACGAGGAAGGATTGGCTCGACCTCTACTTCGACCAAAAGTAGTTTAGCTTAGTTTAAATTTATGTTTTATGTTCGGTTATGCAAAAAACTATCTATGTTTATGTTTGAATGCATGCTACTTTTGGTTGAACCTGCTTTGAACTTGATCAAATTGAAGTTTACAACCTTAAGTTTAGGGGATCCACTAGAAAAGGCCAAAATTGCTGGAGTATATATATATATATCCACTAAGGGTTTTAGTCCTTTAACTTTTTAACGATCGCCTAGAGATGTCCTTATAACTTGTTTATTTCAGTTCTTCACAATGAGATGCTCTATATGTGCAACTATTTGCCGTGCAGTTCAATTTCATCAATAACAGTTTCAACAATACCACTATGAATTACGATATTTGGTTGTTGCTAAGGATATTGCAGTTAACATACCTTTTCGTTTTTCAATTGTTGTTTAGCAACATGCATTGTACTGAATGACTAAATATGCAATCTCAGGCTACATAGCAACAAGGAAGAGTGTTACCTTAATGTTCTGATGATGTATAGATATACATGTAATAAAATCTTATATAATGGGATGGATGGAGTATTGTACAACATCATTTTTCAATTGTTGTTTAGCTTCTAATATTAACTTGGTGCTTTTAGGTACATATATCATTGCCAAAGATCCACACTTCGACCCTTTTTGCGTATGGGGCAATGAGATATTCATGAACCATCATCAAGTGAGGAAACTAATAAAGAATATTAAAATGGGTCAAAAAAATGTCAATCGAACTATTTGTTTACACTTTATGCAAGACAACAGTGAACTACAGGATGGTAAGTAAGAACCCTGTAGCCTTCTTTTTACTGCCCGTAAGGAGTTGTGTTAGATGACAATATATGAATCTTTTTTCTTTTGCAGTGGATCCTGAAGAAGTTTAATCAAGATTACCTCTCAAACTACATGATTGGCGGCCGACCATCACAAGGGGTTGGACTAGAGTCCTGCATGCCTTCTGCATCCAGGAGAGCACAATAGAGCCATTCCGCTTCGCCTTGTTCAGCAACTGGAATGTCTGTCGCCTCTTTCTTTACCATCTGTAATAGTACAAGTATAGAACCCTGGTACATCATTCTTTATTTGGTGCTTATGTAATTCTTAAACATATGTACATGTGAATCGAATAATGCATTGGTTGTTTGAACCTGATGGATATGAATAAAGCTATAGCCTACTTTCAAGTTTAAATTAGGTACAATTTTAAATAGCAGCAATTAAATTAGGGCGAAATTACGTTGTGCAGGTCATTATGGCACACACGGTTGGTAAAACATAAACGTTTGCGATATACACCATAATCCGAGACGGTTCACAGAGAGGAAACGTGTGCAAGCATGCACACAGTTGCCATTTGCAAAGCGTGTGTGATGTCAGACACTATCACATACGGTGCGAGAAAACTAAATGTTTGTGATTGTCTACCCATCGTACACGTTTATAATCATGAACTGTTTGTGATGTGCCAGGCATCGTAAAACTCCCGTGCCTAGAATCTGCCTGGAAAACTCCTGTGCCTGGAATCTGCCTGGTCTTAAGCAGAACCACAAAACTCCGACTGCAATGGCAATGCGAGCACAAACGAGTAGCAAGGATGAAGCATTTGGGATATTCGAGATATCGGAAACGGTTATATAGGGACAACTATATGCATCAAGGCTCCCTATCCCCGACGGTTTCTGGGTCGTGTGGGAAGGACCCCCCTATCGCCCACACTCACTTGGCGACGGTTCCAAATGCCGTCACGGAAAGGGGTTAAAAACCGTTTGTTTAGGACCGACGCGCACCAGTGTTGATTTGTTGCTAACAACCTAAAGTCGTGGCCAACTGGTTGTGACGATTATTTCCATCTATGGGGAACCTCTCCTACCAAGTGGATTCCATATGCCCTAGCTCAGTTTGAAGGACCGTAGCTATGGCTGGAGCCTGTACTGCAGTGAGCTCCGATAGCGAATAGGGGGCAGTCCTGTCAATTAGACGGGGCTAACAGACGCGAGGCAAAGCCACCAAAGAGGTGGCCCCAACCGCGCCCACGGACTACCCGTCATGGAGCCCTGAGGAAAACAGATCGGGTGTGATGCGTTCGTGAAGATCGGACTACCGCGAGGGCGCCCAACTGGAGCGGGCGAAGCACCTCAGCCTGGGGCGAAGACGCTCACTCGGACCTGACTAGCTCATCTCTCGCGGGGCAAGGCGTGAGAGGGCGTGACGAAATCAACACATAGAGGTGGTCTCGGCGTGACTGCGGCCCATGCGTCATGGACACCCAAAGAAAGATGGTTGGGGTGAGGCGTGTAGGCAAATCGGAGCGTCCTAGGGCGCCGGCCATGTGAGGTCAGCGCCAACGGGACGGCGCGGAGGGCACTCTTGTGCGGCGAGGCTTCTAGGAGGCGGCTACTCTACCATCCTTTATAGGAATAATGTTCCATGTGTAGCACGCATATTTTCCATATTGTATGAGGGTTTCCTGCATATTTATTTACTCCATCCCCGCGCGCGTGAAAATGCAAATTGCATAGGCATCCCATCATTACATTTACTTATTCTCTGTGTCTATGAAGATCTTGTCGTTCAAGCTCGAAAGTGTGCTTCTAGTCCCGAGATCACATGCACATGTGTGGCATAAATGGTAAATTAAAAAAACGAATTCCAAGAATTATGTTTTTTTGCAACAAACATTGATTAGTGTTATGCCCGCATGCAAATTTTCATAATGAAATGACATTTGTTGATGTGTGCAAAAAATGAGCGCCCCAAAAATGCTTTAGAAATTAGTCTTTTGCAGATTGATTTGTTTTTGTGCGTAGACTTCCACAAACATTACTCCACCATAAAATTTTGCACGCACATAAAACATTGTTCAATGTTTACCTAAGAAAAAACAATTTTTTAATATTTTATTATTCTTCTGGGTGCATGTGCACCCGGTAGCAGAAACTCCATATCCTGTCTTTTCTATTTGTTTTCTTGTTTACTTGTATTACTCGTTGCCTACAAGCTGATTCTCTAGCTCTATGCATCTGTTGTTCATGGCTTTATCAAATTTAAAGCCCAGTGTAGTGCCTTCGATATTTAGGCTTCGATATTTAGGCTACACTATAACACAAGGATGCATATGCATCTTCACCAATGACGCACGCACAACAATATAAACATGAAGTAGTAATTAATGGTTGATCTTTGTTTTCTCACGCAAAGTAGATAAATCAAGGTCAGAGAGTAGATTCATCGGGAGTTGGAGTGGATCATGTATCACCGCATCCACCGCACCGGCCTTCTCCTCTTGGCAGCTAAATGCGTCTCCCTGATAATAGAAAAAGTAGCATGTCTTGCATATGTTCCAGAACAGTTCCTTGCAAGGCCTAGGCACGGCATCGTCCTCCCTAAGGACCAACCTTAGCAGGTCTCTTCTGCAGGTGTCTATGGGCTTCTGCAACTTCCTCCTAGCCTCTGGTATAGTCAAAGAGCCATCATTGTGAAGCACGAGCAGAGAGACACTGTTGAGTTTACCCTCTTTGTACTCCCTCTGCAACAAAGTAGTCAACAAAACTCTTTTTGTTAGCTATGATGCCACAACTTTTGTTTGGAGTTTGTCAATTGCATCACGAGAATTCAAGACACATTTATCTGAAGCTAAGTAATAAATCAACGCATGCAAATTAAATTTTAGAATAACTTGTGCAAGATACCTCGTAGGTTTGGACGTCATTGAGAAGACGACCGCAAGTGCTCGTCAGCCTAAACAACTCACTGTACTCAGGATCTATGACCATAGACTCCGTAATCTTTGGTCCAACAAAGTACAACGCCGGAAGCACAATTGGGCCCAACGCAAATGTCACAACTGCATTTTCTATGTACTCATCTAGAGTTGGAACGTATCCGCCCGTTCTCCATTCCACCTCAGTCATCATATTCCTTAGCAATTCTTGCCACTATAGAAAGCAACTGGGAGATCATCAGTATTCGTAACAACAACATATTCTTCCATGAACACGAGACTGGGCATGATTAGACTAACAATTTCTACTAGGTGTCCCGTGACATCGCGACCTTGCACTGTGGAAGCCTTTGATCCAAGCTCGTTTACCGAGCTATAAATTGCAGAGAACACGATCTCGACTTGTTCAGAGTAGTACTCAGTTTCCTCTTGGTGCTCCCACCTGTGACAAACTAGGATAACCATAAGAAACCCGACTTTGTTTTGGGAGAAAAATAACCGACGTAAATATTGTTACATCTCGACTAATGCAGTGAGGTTCTCCAATTCGTCTTTTGATCCCCCAACGTCAAAGAAGTCATCAACAACCGTTGTGAGCGCGCCATTCTTGGCCCATAGGATGCGAGCATCAGATAGCTCCGGAGGGAACATGGTGCTGGCAGCTGACAGGTAGAAATATGCCAACTTCTGTCTTGCGAAAGGTAGCCGGTTCAGCCTGCTCTCTCTCACCCAACTGTCATGAAAATAAAAATGTCTTAATAAGAAAATTTGTCGGTACATAGGAGAACATTAATTTCAATCAGAAGTACCTCTCGAGATGCTGATATTCTTGTTGGTAAATAGATTGACTTGTATTGAAATCCATGACACCCAAAGCTAGAAGATCTTGATTTGTCTGCCAAGTCCTGCTTAAGAAATGCGATGATATGGTAGTGTTTGTGTGTACATAGCACTTGATTTGCGAAAAAAAAGAATAAAACCATACAATTGTAGGATGGGATGCTCGATTATGTCAAATTGTTCGATGTTCCTCTTATGCTCCAGACGATCCAACATGGTGTAGAAGGGGCTATCAAGAACATGTTCTACCTAAGAACACAAAGGCACATATTAGCAACGAGCATACAAGAAAATTTAATCTCCAATGGAGCTAGGAAAATTAATTCCTAGAACGAATTAATCATAGACAAGATCTTACAGAAATATAAATCTAGTATACAGCAAAAATGTTCATTCTTTAGGGAAAGGAGTGGCTGAACCCAGCTCGGTGCACCCACGCAAGAAAACATAATAAAACATTTTAAAAAATTCTGAAACTTTGTAGGAATGATCATCAACAAATGTTATGGGCACTTGCAAAGTTTGATGGTAAAATAACATTCGAGGAGCTCTGTTCAAAAAATACAAAATTACAAAATCTGCTCAAACAGTGTACTTACGTTTTGAGTAAATTTCAGTGATTTTGCCTTTTCTGTACATAGCTCCTCGAATGTTTTTTGACCACCAAACTTTGCAAGTGGCCATAACATTTGTTGATCGTCATTCCTACAAAGTTTCAGAATTTTTTGAAATATTTTGCTATGTTTTTTTTGCGTGGGTGCACCGAGCTGGGGTGTAGAAAAACCACTCTCCATTCTTTAAGTCTATCTATAGAAGTTCAGTAGGTGCATGCATGCACATAGTTTTTTGGATGAAGTATATATATACCTCTCTTAGGAGTGGGGTTCTTTGTGCCTCACTAGATTTCAGTTGTTGCCTCAGTAGGTGACCTGACCAGTATCCTATAATATCCAGAATCAACTCATCGTCTGAAGTACTAACTTGTGAAGCCTTGTATAGTTCCAACAAAGATCTCGTGTCACTCAGATCGGTGGAGATATGTGACAGGCCATCTACATGCGCACGTTATAATTTCAGGTGGATAATCAGCGTGAGAAAGGTACACAGCCTGTATTAAGTAAGAATTAAAACAAATAATATACTTTAAGCAAATTAACAACCAATTTTGTTTCCAAAACTAGAAAAGGTATACCAGCTGATACATTGTACCCATTCATCCGTAAGATGCGGAACGCCATGGCACATGTCTCCACATCTAGCATGATCTCATCTCTTTGTAACCAATAACTGTAAAATTTGCTCTTGTCAGGACACACATGATACTTATAACCACAGTAAAAAGATGTTAGTGTTTACGCCTAAGTTGTCTTAGATTTTTCTTATGTCTAAGTCGATGGTGCTTGTCTCTCACTGCGGAAATATCAGACGGCTCAAACATCAACTTAGACATACAAATCCTAAACAACTAAGATTTATCGAAACCAAACACAATAACCAAATAAACGATCTCTAAACCCTACCTAGTAGTGTGTGTACGGTGTACCTGTATGTAAAATCCAGGATACTCTTGATCTCACTGGCAAAATGCCGAGATATACCGATCTTTTGGAGCACATCCACCATGGAAAGTTGGCGATGTAGACTTTCCTGACACGTCGGCACTTCTTCAGGTTTGTGGAGCTGCTTCTTTGTTTGAGTCTCTCTAGCCTTCTTCTCGACCTTGCAATTTAATGATCCTAACTGAAAAGTACATATGCAAGAAGAAGTACTAAAGTTGTACTAAGTCTGTGTTAATTAATATAGATTGGAGGGAGTACTTGTTTTCATTTATAATAAAAATAAAAATGGAACCAGAGTCGCCACGTACCAGATTTGGCATGCTCGCAACATTTCCTCCAACTTGTGGCTTGTTCTTGGCCACTGCTATAATAAAGAATGTCACCAAACCGATTGAAGACTGTTAGTTAGTTAAGAGTTTTGCTACACCTACGTAATTGGTCTTACATAGCATAAAGGAGGGACGAGGTGGCAGCTTTTAATTTGATATTAGTGGGGGAAAGAGGGATTTTCGTAGGTCACCTAATACCTCTTGGTAGGTCTAGCATTTTTGGTTAGTTATAATTAGCAATGCGGCACAACTAATTTGTTTCTCTCCGACGATAAAAGCTAGGCACAAGATTTTGCTTTGCATAAAACAAAGAAGATGCAAGCACGGCAGGCTACCTCTAGCGACGGCAGGCCGGGGAGCTCTGGTCGATCGCATCGGCAGCACCCCGCATAGGAGGCCGCCGCGGGACGAGCAGCGAGCGGTCGGCAGCGTCAGAGAAGAACTGCCCGGCGGCGGATTCACCATCATTGCCGCCGCCACACGATTGGTCGATGTGCAGAAGAACTAACCGAGTGTGTGGTCGAGTGAAAGACTCGGAGTTCAGTTTATATAGAACGTCGCCAGACCTTCCTATCTGTGTTGCGGCCGGATATTTTATTCTATACGAGGTGAGTCTGCATTGTCCCTCTGTTCCACTCACGGGTCTTGTGGACGAGGTGAGTCGCACATTTTTCACTCGCGAATCCTGAGGTTGGTTCAGTTCTTCAAAAAGTGGGCATGCGTCGTGAGCCACCCGTGAACATATCTTCCTCTGGTCCATGAGAGTAGGCCTAATATGGGCACGTCCAACGAAGGCTGCGTCAAGCTATATACGAACATACCTCTTCCACATAGGCACATGTGGTGCTGAAGCTACCGTCCAAAACAAACACTCTCACCTCACGCTCATACTCAGAGTGAATCGTAAAAATCCACCACATTTAGGGTATCGTTTGCAGAAAACCACCTAGTCCCTAATTTTGTGCAAAAATCATTGCGTTTCTAGTAAACTTTTTGCAAATTGCACTGATCAGGTGATTTAGCCCATGTAATCACTTTCTGACACGTGGGACCAGACTATAAGGAGCTGTCTTGGCAAAAACTTTACATGCACATCCCTGGATCTAAAAACAAAAAGCAATCAACCCCTACGGTGGAGTTCGTCCTCGCCGGAGTTCGGAGTAGTTCGGCGGCGCGCAGGAGCTCGTCCTCGCCGGAGCTCAGAGTAGTTCGGCGGCGCATCCCGGTCGCAGGTCCCCGCGGTCGCCTCGTCCGCGAGCTGGTCGGCACATCCGCGACACAGCGCCACGGCCTCGTGCTCAGCATGCCCGCAACACAGCTGCTCGGCGTGCCTGCGGCTGCAGCAGCAACCGCGGGGAGCAGCGGCGAGCAGCAGCCACATCGGCGGGAAGGTGCGGTGCCGAGCAGCAGCACGCAGCGGCGCACGGGGCCGTGAGCTTGAGGCTAGGGCGAGCTGCCGGCCAACTGCGATGGCCGGGGAGGAGGGAGGCCGGCGCCGTCCTGCCGGAGGCCGCCTCGCGGTGGCCAGCCACTACCTCAGAGGAGGAAGGCGACGGGGGTGGGAGGGGGGCTGATTGCTTTTTCATTTTTTGAATAAGGGTGTCTTTGTGAAATCCGGGGAGGTGTATGTCAAATTTTTATCAAATCATCTCCTTATAATCCGGTCCCACTTGTCAGAAAGTGATCAATCAGGCTAAATCAATCTACAAAAAGTTTATTAGAAACGCGATGATTTTTACACAAAATTAGGGACTATGTAGTTTTCTGCAAACGATGCCTCAAATATGATGCTTTTTTGCAATTCACTCTCGTACTCAGATTCTTTAGGCAGAGGTCGGCCCGTCCGATCAGAGTAGATTCCGGTAGGCCGGTGCGGAGGCAGAAATGGACCAGGGTAGCCTGACCAGCTTGTCCACCAAGTAAGCTGCCACGTCGTTCCAACAAACGGTTCGAGTTAATCACTTCGGCGAAATAAAAAAATCAAAGGCATTTATGGCGGTTGATAAATGATGGGGGTCATTGTCTTCTCTTATGTACAGTGGTTGGCAAAAACAGAATTAGAGGCTGATGGAGAACCACGACTCCCTTTGCTCTATTGTGCTTAGAGCAAAAGATATTATCCAGGGGAAAATTTATTGCAAGCAAAACGGAAGAGTGGAACATCGTTTACTTGGCATTGCCATGTAACTATTATTGACCCACTCGTGCTGCTTCAGGGAAAACCTTGGGATCTGGTATTCCAGATCGGACGATGGCGACACTGCGGTGTCGTTTCTCTTTTGGGAGCATCATTTGTGGAGCAGCGCTGGAAGACAGAGGCAGGAGGTAGAGCGGCTTCGTCTTGCACGGAGCTTCGGTGGAGATGTCAAGTCATGCCTGGGCGACAGGTGCTACGTTGTGTCATGTATGTTCGGCAGGTGCTACGTACAACATATTTTCCAGAGACTTCAAGCTGTGTCGGCTGGTGGTACTTGGTGACATGGTGCTGCGGTGTACTGGTGGCGACCGCGACGTGCTCAGCAGTTTGCGCGCAAGGTGGTGGTGTCGTTGGACGCCGTGGTGGCGTCGGCGGATGGCCGGACTGGTAAGGATGATGCATATCTCTTTCCTGAAGATGTGTCAGTGGTTCGATGATGATGGCGGCTTCTAAAACATGTGCATGTGTGTACGCTTTAGGTTTGCTGCACCAGTTGTAGGTTCCGATACCTTATGTGGATGTATCGGCGACGGCACCTATTTTAGATGTGAAGAGTAAGGGCATATACAACGGAGGCATCACCCTGATACTGCCTCAGCTCTTAAACTAATCAAAAAGTAATGAAGCCACCATTTTGAAAAAATTCTGACCAACAGAGGCCACACTATGTAGCGGACCCACTGTCCTTCACATGCATAGCATTCTTCTTCTGCTCTCTCTATCCCTTTCTCTGTATGCATCAGCGCAGCATGCCTTGCTTTTCACGCCCGAAGAGGCTGGCTCTTCTGCAGGCTACACTCGCTACTCCGAGGCTATATCTTTTAGTCCGAACCTAGTTCCGGTCCTACGTGTACCAGTGGCGTAGCAGGTTGAGGCTACCCATTAGCCATGCCCTAAAAGCACTCCACATTATCATGTTTGTTGGTGTGTATGTTGGCTTCAAGTGGCTTGATGTATATTCTTGTCAGACATTTGTTGAATAATTAATAAAGATGGGTGTACCATCGATTGATGCAGAGGCCGAGGGGTTTAACCTCCTTTTCCAAAAAAAAATCTAGCGAGTAGGTGATGGAACTCATATTGATATTTGGTCACCGTCTCATCCTTGTTTTCGTGTGCTTACACCAAAAGAAGATAATTTGATGCAGAAAGTAAATGACTTGAAAGGGCATCTCCAACAGTAACCTATAAATTTTCTCACGCATCCATTCGCGGACAGGCTGATGTGGGAGTCGGCCATCCAGGCCTGTCCGCAAATGTCCGCCTTGTCTTTTCTAACTCCGTCAAATATCTATGATAATCCATGGATTAGTAGCTTCCGCCAACACATGAAAAAGGGCTTCGGCCAAAACATGCCTGACTTATTTTGATAATACATGGATTATCAGTAGCTTTGTTCACTTGAAGGAAAAAATGAACGGCACTTTGGCGCAAGCCAGCAAGTGTTGGCGGAAGCTTTGTTCACTTAAAGGAAAAAAATGAAACACACTTGGCGGAAGCCAGCAAGTGTTGGCGGAAGAGGATGTGTATCACGTACTAGCACAGTAATCACACAGTAATCCAAGTGATTGTTGGCGGAAGCCTTTAACAAATGTTGGCGGAAGCATTACTAATACATGGATTAGTAGTTGAACAAAATAAAATAGTGACTTCCGCCAAACATGTTAGGTGGTTTTGAAACCTTCCGCGCTCCAGAGAGAGAAGGGTATGTGGTGGCTTTTGATTGACCAGACACGGATGTCCGGACTCCCCAAAAGCTCCCCCACGATTTACGGCAGAAAACACGTCCGGATGGCTTCCGCAGTTTGGATAGCGCGGTCCGGACGTATGCGGACAGTTTATGGCCGCCTTGGAGATGCCCTAAACCAGCTTCGGGTAAGTGGGATGAAGATCTTGTTCGAGATATATTTTGGTTATTGTCAATCCCTCTAGCGGATGACTGTGAAGATTTTGTGGTAACTTGAAGACAGGCATACTTTATATTAAAATCAGCGTGCTATGGGAGTGGTCTCACAAGTTTAGACAAAGTTTTGTTTATCCACGTGATATGGTTGGATCCATAAGCCACGAGGTTTGGGCAGACATATGGAAAGAAAAGGTATCTTCGAAGGTAAAATGAAAACAATTGGCGAGAATTCTAGCAAAAAGGCATGTATGTGATTTGGGACCGTGTCAATTGTGTCCTTTGAGGATTCGAACCATATGTTTTTTTGCTTGCACAAGAGCTAAGCAAATTTGGAAAGAGCTAGGACTGAAAGATGAATCGGAGAAGGATTTATGTACAAACCAAGATGGGGCCGTTGTACTAGAGTAGTTGTTTAAGAACGTCCATATATCGCCCTTGTCCCCGAAGGTTAGTATTTGCGAGCTAGTTTTCATATGGTGGGAGTGACGCCAACTAACACATGGCGAAAAGGTGCAACCTATTATGCAGCTTGTAATGTCCATTAGTGCGCTTGTTGTTAATTATGTGAGGTGTATGAAAAAAATTGTTGCTAAGCCGAGGGTGGGATGGAAGAAACCACCTGAAGGTATCTATATGGTGAATATAGATACATCCTAATCATGAAAGGTATGAAGCTACATCAGATGTGGTGATCAGGAAGTCGCCAGGAGGTTTCATTGTAGCTAGAAGCTTCAAGCTTAATGCAGTAATGGATGGCCTTATGGTCAAAGCTTATGCAACCCATGATGGTATCTGGTTTGCTCAACATATGGGTCTATCCAAAGTAATTATTCAAGGTGATGATTAGCAAGTTATGGCAACTCTTTGTGACGGAGGGCTCTCAGTTACATCTAGCTTGGCTATTTTCCATGAGTGCATGCTCCAAGCCAGTGTATTTGATGACGCATTGTATTCGATGAACCCTAACTTTCTTATGAACTCTATCATAAACAATGTAACTTCGGTTGAGAATGAATATATGAGCCCCAGCACCACCTCCCCCCCCCCCTCCCGGCAAAAAACACACACATCACTCTCCAAGGAACAGAGGTGGCAGCTAACATTTTTGCTCCAAAGAATCAAAGAGGCACGGTCCCTTCGCCATGTGCACCAACCCCCTTTACCCATATTACCCAAGTTTTTTATTAGACAATCTCGCAAAGATTCAGCCGCCATAATGTTTACAAAATAAACAAAGATCACCATGTTGACCTAATCAAACATGATGGTCAACTTCTAAATGTAAAGCATGTTTCGCTAGATTTTGAGCCTCGAAATTCAAGCTCCTCAACTCATGAACGAAATTACATGAAATAAAAACATTATAATGCTCTATGATTATATCCGGTGTAATCATAGAGGCTACGTTTTTTAGTGCTGAAACATTTTATTAACTCAAAATATTTTGAGGAATACAAATAATGTTTGGCCTATCCAGCAGCCACAAATGACGTCCAAAACCTAATGTGGTAGCCGCCTTTGCCAGATTATGAGCTTCTACATTCAAGCTTCTACTTTCATACACAAATTCTACCGAACCCACACTCTTCATCTTCCCATTTATTTCATGTATAATTGATTTTGACGTACCAAGGTAACCCCCCTACAAGTTCTTTACCGTTCTGTGGCAGTCGGTCACAATAATAACATTGTTGCACATTAGGTCCATTGCCCGGGATAGAGCTTCACTGCTTGCCTTCGCTTCAAGGATCTCCAGCGAAATCAGATCCAAGGAATCAAGAAAACAACATGTTTCATCATAGAGGTTGCGTTTTGTTTGAGACAATCTCGCGAAGCTTTTTATTAACTCATCACAATGTTTACAGGGATGAAAGTAAGATCACCCAAATTGCCTAACCAAACATGACGGGCAGCCCCAAGTGAGAGAGCATGCTTGGCTAAATTGTGAGCCTCGGTATTCGAACCCCTAAATTCATGACTAATCTAAAAGGCTGCATATACTCGGGACCTCCTATATGGCGACCTGGGAAACCAGTTAAGTGCTCACCCCCTCCCCCCGCGCGCCCTAATGAGCCGGCCCATGTGCGGGACGGGAAGCCCCTTGATTTTTTTTCTTTTTTTCATTTTTCTTTTCTCTTTTGTAAGTTTAAAAAAAATCAGGATTTCAAAAAAGTTGTGAATTGTGCAAAAAATGTTCGTGCATTCAATAAATTCTCATGATTTGAAAAATATTGAGGAAATGATAAATGCTCATGCATTCAAAAACTGTTTGTAATTTCAAAAAAATGTCCGTCTATTAAAAAAATTCGCAATTTTAAAAAAATTCATGAATTGTTAGAAAGTTTCATGATTTTTTATAAATTTTTCAAAATACTCAAAAAATGTTCGCAAAATTCAAAAAGTGTTTGCTGATTCAAAAAATATTCATGAACTCAGATAATGTTTGTCAGAAACAATAATTTTTTCTGAATTTTAAAAATTGTTCCCGAATCTTATAAATTGTTCTCTGATTCAAGAAAAATATCCCCGAGTTCCAAAAAATGTAGTAGTACGCACTAATTAGGAGTGGCCGTATTAGCCCCCGTTTTTACCCGAATGCCAACCCCTTCGAGCCGTAGCAGCAGTACGGCCCAACGAACTTGGGTTGGTACCGTGTGCATCGCAGTTCGGGCCTGCCAGGGGGTTATACGGCCCAGTCCCATCTCGCACAAGGCCTTGGCTCGACACGGTGAGACTCCCTGCCCTGCCCTATCGCCGCCGCCGGCCGCCATTGCCAGTAAACTTTCAACCGGTGACTCCCACCGCCCCCAAAGTAGGCCAAAACCTACTCGCCCTACCGCACCATCCCCAAACCCTACTGCCACCCGGCCCCCCTTCACCGCCGCCGCAGCAGCACGGGGACCTCGCCGCGGGCGCCATGTGAGTGCCCGCCTTTTCGCGATAGCTGCTCAGCCGGCCGAACTGCTCTGCGTCGTCTCGCTGCTGTGTTACCCCTTGGCGTTTGATTTGACATGGCTAGTGCCTCGCAGGTCGTCGCGGCTGTGCGTGAAGAATCTGCCCAAGGGCGCTGACGAGAAGCGGCTGCGGGAGGTGTTCTCGCGGAAGGGCGAGGTGACCGACGCCAAAGTCATCCGAACAAAGTAAGCGCCTCGGTTGGGCTCCTCTTGCTGCTTATGTGCCAATTTATAACCATATTATGTGTTTAGAATCGAACGATTAGATTTGTATTCCCTTTTACGGAGCACATGATATTCCTCCGGAAGCATAAGATGAGCTGATGAAAAGTTAGTAGGGAAAATGGTAGCTTCAATTGGACAAGAGAGTTAACATCTCACTTCTGTATCCTTGTTTCCTGCATCTTCAAACCTGGCCCGGCATCCATTGCACCTCATCACTCTGTAATGGGCAGGCACACAGTAGCGGAGCTATAGATGGAAAGCTGGGCGGGCTGGCCTATAGGAAAGCCAAATTATTTTTCTCATATGGCTCAATCTACTCCAACACCTCACTGATTTCAAACTGGACAGGGCGGGCCATGGCACAGTTTTACTTGCACATAGCTCCGCCCCTGCAGGCACAGTGAAACCTGACTTGAACCACACCATATGTGGCTGTCTGTTTGGAGTAAAGAAATTGCATTTGTAGCTTGAAAACTATATGTAAATTGATTCGTTTTGCGTGTTTATAGGGATGGAAAGAGCAGGCATCTTGCATTTATTGGTTTCAGAACCAATGAAGAGGCAGCGGAGGCCCTCAACTATTTCAACAATACATACATTGACACTTCTAAGATCACCTGTGAGGTAGTTTACTTTCTAAATAAATGGGATTCAGCTTCCTTTTCTCTTTTGTATACGTATTGGATGCACTGCTGTAGCTTGTAGGCGATTGAATGATACTCTGGTGGGTTGAGATGGGGGTGAGTAAACATGTCTTATAAATAATCTGGTGTCTGACAGATTGCACGGAAGATTGGTGATCCTGATGCTCCTCGCCCTTGGAGTCGCCATTCTTTAAAGAAGCCAGAATATAATGCTAAAGACAAGACTAACAGTGGCGATGTTAATGCACCGCTGAAGAGTTCCAAGAGCCAAGGAAAGTCTGCTGATGTGGGAGCTTCTAAAGGCACTATAGCTAATGATCCCAAGTTCCAAGAGTTTCTTCAAGTTATGCAACCCCGATCTAAAGCAAAGATGTGGGCAAATGATACAACGGGTACCCTTGATGATGATGCCAAAGATAGCACGGTAGCTACTGGATCCAAGAAGTCGCAGAAGAGTGAAAATGATTCATCGTCTGAAAATGATTCATCTTCTGACGATGATTTTGAGGAGAAAATAACAAATGATCTGCCCCCACAAGATGCTTCAGAGAAGCTGCAAACTGAAAGTAAACGAGACAACAGTATGACAGATATAGACTTCTTCAAGAGTAAAATTAGAAAAGATTGGTCCGATTCCGAATCTGATGATGAAGATTCTGGTGATCAGTTGGGCAACAACACTGATGATGAAGAACCATCTGATGAATTGCTTGACGCAAATGAAAAGGGTCAGATGGTGGATCAAAAGGGTAATCTAAACCAGAAAAATCATGAAGATAAGAAAGCGCCCATGGAAGGTAGTGACATGCAAGAGGTTGAAGATTCTGACAACCAAGACGGTGAACATATTGATAGCCAACAAAAAGATGAAAATCATGCCAATCAAGAAACAGAAGATGTGGAAGCCGCTTCAACTACTGATGAAAAGAAGCTGGCACTGGAGACTGGCCGTTTATATATCTGCAACCTTCCATATGCAACTACGTATGCTTTTTACTTGGTGTCATTACTTCAGATCAGCATTTATGTGTATATTCAAGACTTTAGCTGTTTGCCTTTTCTTACAAGGATATTGTTGCTTGTGGTTTCAGTGAAGAGGATCTGGTTCAGCTATGCAGCCAGTATGGCGATGTTGAACAGGCACATATTGTCGTCGATAAAACCACTAAGCTCTCAACAGGCAGAGGTTACGTGCTTTTTAGCCTTCCAGACTCAGCAGTCAGGTAAATATTTGGCTAGCAGCTTTGTTATCCCTGATGCAGAAGGATAGTTTTTTTTGTCAGTTCAGCTTACAGGAGATTGTTTAATCCGACACTGTACAGACTTACTTTCCTCCATGCATATTTGCATGATGCATGACAGCTTCATATGTGGTTTGCAGGGCACTTGATGAATTAGACAACTTAAGTTTTCAAGGGCGACTGCTACGTGTTAAGGCTGCTAAACCACTTAATAATAAGACATTTGAGTAAGAAAAGAAGTTCATTTTGTGCTATTTCCTTTCTTTGGTTGGCTGTGCAAATAATGTGGTATTCATTTACTCTTAAATTGTCAAGGTCTAGTCATTTTGCTGTTGACGAGAAAATGAATCTCAAGGAGAGAAGGTTGGAACAAAAGAAAACATCTGAAATTGGCGGGGATACAAGAGCATGGAACAGCTTTTATATGCGTCAAGATACTGTATGGTTATCTTCTAGCCTTGACATTGAGTACTGGTTTTTGTTTGTGTCAACTCAACATGCTGTTTATGTTTTTGTTGAGACAATTGTCATTTATGTACTTTTGTTGAAAAAATATTGTTGCAAATCACATGATATTGTTGTCAAACATTTCCTCGCTGTTCCTTTTTGAACAATCCTCTTATCTTTCATGTCAACTGATTGAAGCAATTGCGTTTGTATTTAGGTCGTTGAAAACATAGCAAGGAAGAATGGTATAAGTAAGAGTGAATTACTTCATAGGGAAGCGGATGACCTTGCTGTTCGTATTGCTCTTGGTGAGACACATGTCATTGCGGAGACCAAAAAATATCTATCTAGGTCTGGAATTAATGTTGCTGCCTTGGAAGAACATACTTCCAAAAGAAATGAGAAGTTGAAACGAAGCAACCATGTGATATTGGTAAAAAACTTGCCATATAGTTCTTCTGAAGAAGATCTCGCTGCGATGTTTCAGAAACATGGAAGTTTAGATAAAATCGTTCTCCCACCGACGAGAGTATTTGCCTTGGTATGTTCTACATTTTACTTGTGTTGTTCCACTGTTTGTTGTCATGCTGGTTGTGATATTGCCTTTTGGAACTTTTTATGGGTGTATATCATTCGCTCTTAGGATTGTGAGTTTGCTTTGCCACCTGAGCTGATAATGCCCCTCTTCACTTCTTGTATTGTTCTGAGTTATTTCTTTTGGTGTCTCAGGTAGTCTTCGTTGAAGCAACTGAGGCTCGTCATGCTTTCAAAAAATTGCTATACACACGATACAAGTAAGTTTCTGCAGTGGTGCTAGTTAATTCATTGTTAATTAAATATATTCCAGCTCATAAAGTTTGCATGTGTATTAGTTACTTAATTGGGTTCGGGTTCAATAATGTAATTTTCTTTGTTCAAGTAAAGTAATACAACGAATGGTATATCTGGCGTTCAATTAGGAAGATTCTCTTTAGTTTGTATATTCTTAAAAACTCGTATAGATACCAGAGGTTGTAATTCTGCTAATGGAGATATTTTAAGCCACTCTGCATCCTTTCATTTTAGTGTTGTTTAGTTTTGTTTACCCATCGTATCTTCTGAAATTCCTGTCAATTTTTATAGCGATAGCTCCTAGCTTTGTTTATAGAAATCTACACTTCTGTATTTCATAATAATCTTGCTTTTGGATTGTAGGGATACTCCACTGTATTTGGAATGGGCACCTGACAATATTTTATCTCCTACCTCAACAACCGTGGAAGAAGACGAAACAAATACAGCTGGTGAGAGGATTATTACAAAAGCTATTGTAGATCAAACAAAGGAAGGAGTTAGTGCTGAAGAGATTGATCCTGATAGAGTGGAGGTTTGCAGCTTTCTCTAACTCTTGTTTTCTTGTTTGTTATGACTCATGAGGAGCATTTGTTATACTTGGCCTTCTCTATTGTACATATTATGAACAGAACAGTTATGTATTTTCTTTTGGTTACCCGATTATACTTGGGCTATTACAATCTTAGTAATGTACCATTATTCATTGCAGTCCCGATCTGTATTCGTCAAGAATTTGAATTTCAAGACTACAGATGAATCGTTAAAGCAGCATTTCAGTACAAAATTGAAGACCGGGAGCCTTAAAAGTGCAACGGTATGGACATGCTTATGAATATCAAATGCATTCTTGGATGTCCCACTATCTTAATTCTTTACCCATCCTTTTTCTGAGTCACTATTTAGGTGAAAAAACATATTAAGAAAGGCAAGAATGTCTCAATGGGATTTGGCTTCGCTGAGTTTGATTCGGTTGAAACTGCAACCAGTGTGTGCAAGGATCTACAGGTATCCTCCATTTGACCTGCCTGTCAGGGTTCTCCTCCCCTCTATTTTTTTGTGTGGTTTACATCATAATGTGCTCATATAGATATGCAGCATGCTAAATGAACTGTGTGTTAATAGGGAACGGTTTTGGATGGGCATGCTCTGATCTTACAACTATGCCATGGGAGAAAGGATGGTCAAACTGCGAAGAAAAATGAGAAGGACAAGAGTTCAACCAAACTACTTGTGCGAAACGTAGCGTTTGAAGCAACTGAAAAGGACCTGAGGCAATTATTTAGTCCATTTGGCCAGGTGAATGTCCTCCTTTTGTTGTCGAAATCTATTTGAAAACCCAGATGAAGACCAAGAACAGTCCCTAGGGATTTGGATTTAATTTCATTGAAAATTGCAATAATAATATCATCATGAAGAAAATTTCAACTCCTCGCAACAAGAAAGTATTTAAACATAATTGGATTTTACTTTTAGATCGACTTAATAAAGAGTCCATTGCTTCTGGGTGGATGACAATGCTATATCCTTCCTGAAACCTAATGAGTTTATGTTGATGAAAACAATTTCAGATCAAAACCCTCAGGCTGCCCATGAAGTTTGGAAGTCACAGAGGTTTCGCGTTTGTCGAATTCGTGACGAAGCAAGAGGCACAGAACGCCCTTCAAGCCCTTGCAAGCACCCATCTCTATGGCCGACATCTGGTACGAACCTCTCTCATTCAAGATCCCACCCCCTATGCTTCATGAACCAACCGCAGTGTATTGACTTTGTTGTTTTCACTTTCAGGTGATTGAGCGAGCCAAAGAGGGAGAGACCCTCGAAGAACTGCGAGCAAGAACCGCCGCTCAGTTTGTGGACGAACAGAGCGGTTTCCAGCGGATGTCCAAGAAGAGGAAACAGACTAGTCTGGTGGACGAAGGCTCTGTTAAGTTTTCAAGGATAGTAGAATGATAATCTCCTGGAGGTAACAGCAGGCAGCAAAATTTTGACCATGTAGTATGATACGATAGCATCACTCATCTAAGGCGTGTCTCTTCTATCTTGTCTTGTATTTTCGGGTTGTCCAAGCTTTTGCTTTTATCTTGTTGTGCTGTGTTTAGTGCTGGAGAAAAGAAAATACAGAAACTTGAATGTGCAAACTAAACTACATCGCGCCCAAAAATGGTATTTAAAAGAAGTCAAAATTACTCAGTTCGAGACAAATTGATGACAAAAAATCAGAAAAGGCCAAGTAGTTCTGCCTGTTCAAATCTGTATGACGACCAGCTTGTCCGGTTCTGCACTGGACATCTTTATCTCAAATTTTGTACATCAATGGGCAGATTCATCACTGCTATCCTATTTCACATCTCAAATGTGTTTCAAAATCTATCTGGCAGCTCTCTCTACAAAAGCACAAAGTAAAGAAAATGCAAGAGCTCCTGCCTGTCCTGTCAGGTAAAGCTATAAGCAACTTCTTTCATGTACACCATGGTATTCACCCATTTGTGGAAAATCTATCTTGAAATCTCAGAGCTGGCTGTAAATATGAAAAATAACGATCAAGTAAGTCAAGCAAGCAGTAGGAATAATCAACACCTGGAGTCACCAGCCAAGGGATTTATTATGCCAAAACCAGTCATGCCATTCAATTCACTCATTACCTGGCTACGGGCTACCTATGCTGCTTCCACGGCCTCCTCCCTCAGCGGCCGGTGCTCGCCGCTGGTGCTCTGGCCCTCCAGGGGCATGTACTGCGACATGATCGCCGCCACTTCCGAGTCCATGTACCGCTGCACCAGATTTTAATTTTTTTTTCCGTCAGCAACAAAGATTCAGTGATTGCTTGCTTGCTAGATTTCGAGACGGAGGAGGCTGCCGCTGAACTCTGGTCCTTACCCTGAGCCTGTACTTGTAGAAGGCGAACCCGGCGAGCCCGGCGCCTGCGAGGCACGACAGCACCAGCACCGCCACCAGCCACCCCATCGCCGCCGCGCTCTTCCCCACGCAGGTGTCCTCGGCCTGGATGTACACCTGGTTGCCGCCGCCGCCGCAGCTGCAGTGGTACCCGCCCCAGTTGTTCCGGCAGGAGCAGCCCGGGCAGGTGCACGCCAGCTTCTCGCTGCACTCGTCCACGTCTGCAATGGCGGTCCGGAGTATCATCAGTCTCCTACCACCCACAGCCACAGGCCACGGAGAAACTGCAAGTGGAAGGAAGGTGAGCGACTGAACGAGGTGAACGCACCTTCGCAGGTGATGCCGTCTCCCTTGAACCCCGGCGGGCACTCGCACCCGCTGAGCGACCCCGAGCCCTTGCAGGCGGAGAAGGTCTTGCCGTGCCTCGTCTCCTTCCAGCACCCGCCGTTGTTGGCGGCGCACCGCCCCGGCCCGACGGGCTTGCACTCCTTGTACCCGTTTCCCTCGTACTGCACGCCGTCCACCGCCGGACACTCGCACACCCTCCCCCTGTACGTGTCCTGCAGTGCCAACGCGCACACCGGTCAGTTTACTGTGGGAGTAAGTCTCAACTCTCAAGTGTTGTGAAAAGCAGAAAAGGAATGAGGTATGCTGTAGTGTACCCTGCACGCGGTGATGTTGGTCTTGTCGTCGCGCCAGCAGCCGCCGTTGTTGTGCATGCACTCGTCCGTCTCCATGTCTGCCAGAGAGATCATACAGATTACTCAGTAATTAGCAGTGAGCAGAACTAATGAAATGAAGCGATCGACCAGGAAAACAGCCGGCAACTGTTATCATCAGGTTGTAAAATGTAAACCTTGTGTCATGCAGACACGGGGCTCCGTGGTCTCCTTGAAACCGGCGCAGATCGCCTTGAGGACGGCCGTGCTCTCCAGCTTCCCTGCAAAACAGAAACAAAACCACGATCAGTTTCTTTCAGGCAAATCCAGCAGTGTCAATTCTCTTGTCGCCATGAAACTTGGAGCAACCGAACCCGATCGTACCCCTGTACTGCACGTTGTTGATGACCAGCGTGGGCAGGATGGTGACGTCCCCTCGATTCCCCTGCCCGACCTGCACGACCTGCTCCGTCCGGAGCACGTCGTTGTCGGCGTCGGCGTCGGGGTCGCCCATGCACTTCTCAATCATCTCCGCCGGCAGGCCGAGCGACGCCACCACCTCCTCGGCGCACCCGCGGGAGTACTTCTTCTCCCGCATGGAGCACCGCACGCGGTAGTCGGCCACGAAGTCCCACCACGCCCACGACGCGTTGCGGGCGTTGGCCACCCGGTGCACGCACAGCTGCCGGAGGTTCTCCAGCACCACGTCGCGGCCCCGGTAGCCGGCGCCGAGGTCCCCCTCCGGGTCCGGCGCGCAGTAGCGGCCGCGGTTGATGCACTGCGACGCGCACTGCCGCGTGCCGCGGTACTCGTCGGGGCAGAACCAGGTGATGTAGTGCGGCGTGAAGAGCGCGTCGCCGGCCTTCTCCAGCAGCTGCGCGTGGCCCCGGAACGCCGCCACGAACGCCGCCTGCTCGTCGCACCGCGGCCCGCACTCGTCGTTGCTGTTGGTCCACAGCTCGTACTCCACCCGCGCGTCCGGGTTCGGCATCGACTCGCGCCAGTCGAGACGGACCACCACCTCGGCGCCGCCGGAGCTGGACGCCGCGGCGCGGAGCGCGTCGCCGAAGGGCTTGGAGACGAGCGCGGAGGGGGCGGTGATGTTGGCCAGGAAGGCCATGTCGGGGGTCTCCTCCTCCGGGGTGTCCATGGTCAGCAGCGGCTCGTCCACGCTGTCGGCGACCAGCACCGCCGCCGCGCCCGCCTGCTGCGCGTGCCACGTCTTGAGCGCGAAGTAGCAGCCGCCGCGGTCCACCAGGAGCACCACGGGCCGGCTGGACCGCGACTTGAACGCCGTCGCCCCGAACGGCTTGCACCCGTTGGCCTGCCCCGCGTCCGCCGGGTACAGCACCACGCCGGTCAGCGTGCCGCCGTAGTCCGGGACGCCGTAGTTGGCGATCGCGGCCTCGTGGCGGCCCCGGAGCGAGTGCGGCGACAGCACCTTGATGCTGTTCTTCTCCACCACGAACCGCGCCGACGCCACGCTCGCCGTGGCCACGACGACGAGCCACAGCGCGGCCGCGAGCCTGCCCCTCCTCCCGTGCCCGTGGAGCGCCATCGCCATGCCTCTCGGTCCGGTCTAGCTCTGCTTCCTCTGCGTTCTTGGGAAGAAAATTTCGTGGCTGGGTTGGTTAAAACAGGAGACCACGTAGTGGAGACGACATGGAAGTTTTCCAGGTACGAGTTTTCATAGGAAATGTGTAGACGAGAATAAAAACATTTTGGGGGAGGGGAATTGGTCCGTAGACTGCAAATTGGAGTCTAGAGATTCAAAGGTTGAAATCTTCTACGTTATGTCGCTGTACAAGATGATGTAACAACTTTGTAATTTTGCATTGACCGGCTGCAAGTCTGCTAAATGTTTTTTTTTTCTTTGGAAGGGGCACTATATGATAGTACGAGAGATGTGACAATGCTTGCTTCGCACAGCAACACACCATGTCGTGATAATTAGGCTCCGACCAATTCCATTCTTCTCCATATGAGAGTCGTGACACTGACATTGGAGATGCCCTAACCAACCAGCTCAAGGTTGGGGTCAGTCAGCGGGTGAGGGCAATCATGGCAACTGGCCGTGTGGGATCAGGCAGACGTGCCAAGAACAACTCAACCCTATTTCCTACTACACATCAGATCCGATCCGTTTAATTCAAACAATAACACAACTACCCAAGCCATGATAATTAAACGCATTCTGGTGGATGCTTAATAAGGCCACTAATTGATGCTTACTACATGAGAGATCATGTTCGAGTACATCATCTGGCATGACAAAAAACCATGAAATGTTCAATTAGGTTGCGCAAAATTCAGTGTCAGTGTGTTTGGATAGTATTCATCCAGTCTGGATACAAGTCAACTGGTGTTATTTTGTTTCTAGCACAATCTGTTGTGCACATGAGTAGATGATGGTGAACTGGATTTATGCATTCCAGGATCTGCATCAGACAGTTTCCATATGCTACCTAACAGAACATGCTCTCATGAGAATCTGAAATTCTTTATGATCCGCAGGCATGTGTCAAGGCTGGAACTAGAGCGCTTCGCCGGAGAAATGGCATACAAGCAGGTAAGTTATGCAAACATGAGAGAGACGAATGGCGTAACCTCGTTTTGCAAGCAGTAATAGCTTCCGAAATGAGAGAAACGAAAATAGTATTTGCCATGTTCATCGTTACAGAGATATGACAGGATACCATTGCGTTAACAATTGCAATATAAGATCATTTTGGAAGCTAAAACTGCTTGCAAAACAATCATATGTTATGGGACAGAGGAAGTAGTTCACAATGGAGTAACCTCGTAATCGGGTGAGCTCAAGTTCAGACAAGTGGGTACAAACAGATGAACATGGCAGACACTATTTTCGTTTGAGTGCTCGTTGAGATATTTTTCAGTACATTGTTGGCCACCCTAGAATGGATGGTTAACACTTAGGTGCACAAGCAGAATTACCGTTACACGCGTTGTTCAAACTAACAAAACAAAATTGCACGATACATAACAGAGCAGCTCGCACACCTAATAACTCTTCTTCCCAGAATTTCCCTTCTTCCTAGCTTTTCTCTTGTCTTTCTTGATCTTCAAGTGAAGCTGTACCTTCTTCTTGCTAATGGTGCCCATTGGCTTCAGGAAGGATGCAGACTTCTTGCTTCCTCCATCAACTTCTGTATACATGAAGAGAGGACATGACTCAACAAAAACATAGAAGGGTGACGTAGAACTGAAATTAAAGAACCTAAAAGGGTTGGCATGTTCAGTAACAATGGAGTTGTTTCTATAACACTGAAGCATCCAATCCCAGAAGCCAACAATTTGTCATGCCAAATAAACTGGGTTACCAACGTCTACCTTCGAGGAGTTCCGGTCCAGTCTCTACGTCACTCGCGACGTATCGACTGCGGGGGGTGTTGAGATACTCATGATCGCATGTACTTAGGAAGCTAGGATTTCTTTTATTGTTTCCTAATCTACGGATATCTCCCGATCCTTTCCTTGTATAGCGGATACGGTTGAGATATCCTTGCCCTTGTACTCTATATATATGCTATGGCATACGATCAATGAACATATCGCTAATCTACACCGTGCACGTGAACATATATGCTACGGCATACGATCAATGAACATATCGCTAATCTACACCGTGCACGTGAACACATGCACGGTGTAGATTAGCGATATGTTCATTGATCATATGCCGTAGCATATATAGAGTACAAGGGCAAGGATATCTCAACCGTATCCGCTATACAAGGAAAGGATCGGGAGATATCCGTAGACTAGGAAACAATAAAAAAAGATCCTAGCTGCGTAAGTACATGCGATCATGAGTATCTCAACACCCCCCGCAGTCGATACGTCGCGAGTGACGCAGAGACTGGACCGAAACTCCTCAAAGGTAGACGTCGCTAACCCAGTTTATCTGGCATGACTCAACAAAAATACAAAAGGGTGACGTGGAATTGAAATTAAAGAATCTAAGGCCTTGTACAATGCAAGAAGCTTACGGGAGGTGCTTAGAGAAATAAATCAGTCTTTCTTTAAACACCAGTGCTTATTTGTAGAGGGGAGATGCCTAGGTAGGAGTCTCTCCTGTAGAAATAGACATTGGCGCTTCAGAAAAACCCAGTTTATTTTACTAAGCACCTCCCTAAGCACCTAGCATTGTACAAGGCCTAATAGGCTGGCATGTTCAGTAACAGTGGAGTTGTTTCTGTAACACTGAAGCATCCAATCCAGAAGCACAGTTTGCCAAGAAAAGATACAAGCAATGGCATATTGACTCTAGAATTTACACCCAGAAGCATCACAATGAAGCTATGTGAGCACTATGTGACACAAACTGGCATAATTAAAACAAACAATAAAATTCTATTGCTAACCCGATCGAGACACCAGAAAGCAAATCAAATACATAAGCAATAAGCAGCTAAGATGCAAGCCGGGGGCAAAATCTTCAGTTAAAAGGACCTATGCAGATATTGCCCAGTAACTTGCGAGGGTCAAGGCTTGATAAAACGCACTGATCGCAAATCATTTTCAGCTCATATAACGTTTCAAATCATGCATTAATCGGGTAACTCTACTCTCATCCCTAGTAGCACACTCCAAAGGCGGTTCAAACCAAACATTGAAACGCTTAGGCGTTATTGACCTTCTTCAGAAGAAAAAGACCAAACTAAGCAACTACTATTGTCACTTAGACAAACTCCACGGTCCATCCCTACAAAAGAAATTGGTAGATGCAGCTACTGACAGATAATCTGCGCATGACCCAAACCTTCACAATATTCACCGCAAGTTGGCAGCAGAAAGCCCACTACGAGCTAATTTTCCATACTTCCTACCTGACGAATCGAGTTACTTATGTACTCCACAATTCAAGCCTAATGAAGGAATGATCTCAGCAACACCTAACACCGCGCGGTAATCCAGCAAGGAAAGAGGGGGCTCACCCATGGCCGAGGCCCGGCTGGCGGCGGCCGCAGCGGCAGCGGCGAGGGACTCCTCGTACATCGGGTGCACGCGGACGGGGAGCTTGGGGGCGTCGAGGGCGGCGGCCTGCGCGGCCTGCTTGGCGGCCTCCTTCTTGTCGTAGAAGGGCTCCGCGATCTCCCGCCGGAGAGTCCGCAGCCGCTTCTCCCGCTTCGAGCGCAGAGACTTCGCCATCTCTCTCTCTCTCTCTCTCTCTCTCTCTCGCCGCCGCAACGAGGGGACGGGGGCAGGAGGAGCTCGGTAGGGTTTGGGAGTCGGCGAGGCAAAGGGAGGGGCGAAACCGGGCCTTGTTTTGGTTCTTGTAGGAACGGGTGCCGTCTCTCCTTGGGCTGGGCTTAGCTGGGAGGTGCTGGGTTTAAACTTTCGGCTAAGCTCATATATAATTGCCAGGCGCAGGGCCACATTCGCGTCTGATGTACCAATCGCTGCTTTGCCTAAAAAAAATCAATCGCTGCTGACAAAGTAAAAAAAATCAATCGCTGAAAGAAAAGAACAGATTTCAGTCTTTTTTTTGCGAGAAAATTTCTGATCTTTTCATCTATCTTCAATTATGGCAGTACAACGAATACCAGAAATAATAAAAATTGAGTCAATTACACCACCGGTGTTTAAGCTTGGCGAGAAAAATCACTTTAGTGCCTAAACTTGCGGCATACATTGAATTGGTGTTACAATTTGGCTCGAGCGTGCAAATACGGTGCAAAACTCTTTTGAATACGCACGCAATGCTGACCAGGCGTAACAATGTGGCGTGGGGGCCATTATCAGTGACTGGACTGTGCAGACGAGGCGCGTGGCATCTACTCCCTCCGTTCCAAAATAGATGACTCAACTTTGTACTAAAGTTAGTACAAAGTTGAGTAATCTATTTTGGAACGGAGGGAGTATTAGGAAACAGAGCAAGTTTAATATCAGAATGACAAAATTGCACCCTGAGGGATTCGAACTGCCTAATGCCAATAGTAAAGCTCACTCGGCTAGCTACCCTACCACGACAGTGTTTGGTGACTTACATAAATTAGAATTTTAATAATTCCCAAAACAAGCAGTAACAAATCATTTATTTTCTACTGGGATAGCTATTCTTTTTGTCAGTAACAAACCGCTCTCATGGGCTAAAACATACTATGTTTTCTTTTCATTTTTCGAAATTTTTAGAAAAATATATAAATTCTAATTATAAATAATATATATTATTTATAAATTAAACAAATTACACAAAAAGATGCTCATGTAATGCCAAATTTCCACATATTAATTTAACAAAAATATATACAATAAAACTAAGAATTATACAAATGTTTGTATAATTATTAAAAGTGTTTTAATATTAACTACAAACATTCAAGTAATTTAACAATATGTATATATATGCTCATTTTTTACAGGGTTTTTAATAAAATATGTAGTATATAAAAGTGTTCATGCTTGAATTTTTAATCTTTCTTTTAAAATGTTTATGTTTTTTTTATAAATTCGCGTGTTTTCAAAAATAAATTAAATAAATACAACTATATGTATGGAAAAAACATATGAGCCTACTGTGCCATCTGAAGATCCTCAAATGAATACATATTTAAAATCTGTAGATTATTTATATTTATGGTTTAAATTTTTGTTTTAAGAATTTTCAAAAAATGAAAAGAAAAACAAAACACATGTTCAAAATGGCTTGCACTAACTGCAGTCAGTTATAGACATAAAACATAACACTCCAACTAAGACACAAAGTTGTGTTTTGTTTTTTTTGGGGGGGGGGGGGGGGGGGGGGGTAGCCCTGTCATCTATTTTTGTGTTAGGTCGCGTGTTCGACCCGCATGGCCGCATCTTTTTGTGTTGGAATTAAAATTCTCAATTTATGTTGTTGAAAAAATGATATAAGGAGTTTCATGTTTTCGTGGTTGGTTGGCTAGCAGCGCGCATAGGTTAGCTCGAGTTCCAGGTTTGAATCCTCTTGTGTGCAGTTTCATATTTTAATTAAATTGTGCTCTTTTGCAGACAGGTGGGTCTTGCGCCATGCACACCTCAAGGATTTTTCGTGAGAAAAAAAATGAGGGGGTTTTGCAAGAAAAAATACAGCCACACGCCTAGTCTCCACCGTCTGGTCACTTACAGCAGGCCCCACACCGTGCTGCATGCCTCGTCAGCACCGCATGTGTATACAATCGCGTTTTGTACCGTATTTGCACGCCCGAGCCAAGTTGTGGCACCAGTTCAATGTATGCCGCAAGTTTTGGTACTAAAGTGACTTTCCTCGACAAGTTTAAGCACCAGTGGTATAATTGACTCATAAAAATTACATCCAGATCGGTAGACCATCTAGTGACGACTACAAGCACTGAAGTGAGCCGAAGGCGCGCCGCCGTCATCGCCCCTCCATCGCCGAAGTCGGGCACAACTTGTTGTAGTAGACAGTCGGGAAGTCATCGTGCTAAGGCCCCGTAGGACCAGCGCACCAGAACAGCAACCGCCGCAGATGAAGAATAACGTAGATTAGAAGGATCCAACTCGAAGACACACGAACGTAGACGAACAACGACGAGATCCGAGCAAATCCACCAAAGATTTCATCCAAATCGGAGGTCGCGCCCCTCCCCGGGGGCGACACGGGCGGCGACCTCAGCCCCCCGTAGCCTCCACCCTCCAGGCTTCTTCTGTCCCTCGCTGTCGCCGGTGGCCTCCGGCAGGCAAAGCTTGTGTGGAGCCGGCGGCGGCGGGGCACTCTCTGGGTGCAGTTCGCTCCAGAGAAAGGGGATCTCGCGTGCGGGTTGCGGCCATCCGACGCTCGGCTCCGGGGTGGCGTCCTCGCATGCGGCGGAGGTGGTCTTCAGCGCGCGGAGCGGTGGCTGGTCGCGGCGGTGGGCGCGCCGTCGCGGAGTGCGCGGTCGCGGTCGCTGGCGTTCGTGCGGTCCCGATCTGGGACCTCACGGGCCGCGGCTAGCGCAGATGGTGGTGTGGTGGGAGGCGGCGGCCTTGATCCGAGCTCTGGCGCGACCTAGGCGTGGACAGCGTGCGCGGACGGCCGGCGTGCTTGCGGCGACTCCGGATGCACGCGTGGAGCGCGGACCAGCGGCTGGCGCGCGGCGGCCGCGGGGCGTGGCGGGCCTGACGTCCCCGGGGTGCGAGGTGTGTTGCGGGTGGAAGGCCTGCTCCGGCTGCTTAGCTCAAGCGGCTCGATCTGGATCTGGCGCGTTGTGCTCCTACTCTGGTTGTTATTTCTGCGCTGCAGCGGTGGTTGCTGCGGTGGTGGTGGTCGCGACGGTGCTGCGGTGGTGGTTGGTGATACGTCTCCAACGTATCTATAACTAGACAATTCCCCGCGCGTTGCTACGGGAATATATGGTTGAAATTTTAACAATAATGATTTCATGATTAGGGCACTCTTTCAGTAACATGGAATTAAGTTTCAAGTTGCTGGAAAGAATACACTCCACCACAACATAACCATGTTGCAAAGCAAATGGATTTCCTGTCCTGGTTTCCCTGGATTCTGTTTTACTTGTAGGGGTGAACAACCTGAATTCTCCATCAATCAAAGTTTGCAAATACATCATCAAGATGCTGCCATTACATATTTTCCACGTATTCCACACCCAGAATGGGAATTTCTATGTCAAATAGATGTTAGGGGAGAAAGCTCATAATTAAGAATAAGAAGGTTCACAATTGTATCATTGAGCAATATACATGGATTATTATTCCCTACAAAAATATGGAGCACATGACATCATGAGAAGGGGAAAAAGGACAGATGTGTGACCTAGCATAGTGGTGTAAGAATTCAGCCCACTATTGCATTCTATATGTATTCTCTGTGTAGATGAATATAAAATGTTGGCATGACACAGTACATAAACGATCACTTGCCGAACGACAGCGAAAGAGCAAAAAATGTCAAAAACATGAGTAAAAAAAAACAGACATGGTCATAGAGTTAAAGATTTCATTAAGAAATGTCCCACTTTGGCAGCGATAGAAAGTTAACATTACTAAGAGATGTCAGATCTAGAAAAGAGGAAGGTTAGAGCACCCACTTTACTATTCGATGGGCAAATCGACAATCACATTAAGAAAAATTGAATAATCTCATGAGAGTGCACTGATAGAAACATGAAAATTGCATATATTGGACAGAAATTTACATATGAATATAGCAAAAAAAAAAACTCGGTGAATTGATATTGAACCATTTACAGGTAGAGAACCATAGATAACCGCTGATTATTTGCTAGAATTATGTCGCGATGATAACCATGGAGGTCACAACAATAGGGAATGAACATAGCATTGTTAATCTGAAATCATAAAATAATTTGGAATGCTATAACTTTAAGAGAGAAATCTGAAACGCTGAAGGTAATTTAGCATTGAAGTAGCTCTTATGAGGAAATAGCTTAAATCACTTGAGCTTCCTATACATGAATTAACCTTCCGCTTCATCCATTATGCACTCTTTAATTAACACAATAATGGAAGACCGACAGATAACAAACAGAAAGAGATGGACCGGTGGACTGCTCCTGTAAGTATATATATATTAAGAATCTGTAAACAAAACCCGATGCACAGATATGAGTGAAATGCACCGGGGCAAATCGTCCAATTCTAATGTGTGATGTCTAATTGGCTATTGATTCATGGTCAAGTGGAGTATATATAAATAATAGCACTGGCCTTCAGATTTGATAATCATGAAAGAAAACCGTTTACCTTGCAGACAGGAACAATGAAGCCAATGATAGAAGTTCAGCTTGTCAATTGAAATGAAATCCCACAAGCTTCCGGCTATAGATGTTGAGACAACATAAGAGAAATTAGATATCCTCACTGCAAAGAGCCCTTTTCTTCCACTCACATCGCACGCCACACCGACCGACTAACTGCGCTCCATGACGGAGCAAAGGCAGGAGGGCTGAGCGGCTCCACCACAGGCAGGTGCCAACGACATGCTGTGGGCGTGCGGCGGTATCTTGCTGCTGCCGCGATGGCACGGACAGGGGTGTGCAGGCAGCATGACCGGGTGAGGTCTGTTGTTGCCGCTCTCTCACATGGATGGATGAAGGTAGAAGAAAGAGGAGCACACAGTACACTGGAGTTTCACCCGGCTTCACAGCCCCGTTACTCTTCCGAGAGCCCCAACTCTTCTCAATGAATACATAATCGTGTCCGCGGCTTTGTAGTCCTACAGCTACGCAGCGCCCACGTCTCCTGCGCATGCATGCACGTAGCGGAGCGAGCGATCCGCCCGGCCAACGACGCGCACACAACGCGCTCGATCCATCCGATCGTAACAGCCTGCATGCACAGCTCCTCCACACTACATGCATGTCAAGCTAACTAACTCCAACACACACACACGGACTCACGCACACACGCACCTACGAACCTGACGTGGCCACACACCGCCCACACACGCGCCACGCTGCTGCGTCCCGCACGTTCCGCTCGTCCCACGCGCCACCGACAAGCCCGACGAGCCCGACGACACCAGTGCATCCCGCCCGTCCCGCGCGTATCCGTCGCGCCCGACGAGCCCGACCACACACGCCGTGGCTTATTCCAACACACACCCCCTAAACCACAGCCTAGAGGAGTCCGTCGTCGTCAACGTTGGCGCCAGGCAAGAGAGCCTGCTCCGCCGCCGGTCCTTTCCGCAGCTGCGGGCACTCGCGCCAGAAGTGCCCGTGCTCCCCGAACTTGTAGCAGCGCCTGCGCCTGTTGCCGCCGCTCCCCGACGCCACGCTGCGCCCGTCGTCGTCGTCCCGAGCACCGCCGTGTCGACGCTCCCGTGTTGCCCACTGCGCCGCCGTCATGAGCAGCTGCTCACCCCCGCGCCCGCCGCCGTCTTGTCCACGGCGCCGAACCCGCTCGTCGAACACACGCAGCCGCCCGAGCGCTTCGTCGAACGCCATCTCGTCACGTCGTGGAACTGCTCGATGCCGGCAACGACGGGGAAGAGCCGATCCGGCACCGTATCCAGCAGCTTCTTGACGAGCGCCGCGTCGCCCAGCATCTCCCCGAGGTTGGCGTACCTCGCCGCCATCGCCGCGAGCCTCCCGCCGTACACGTCGAGCTCCTCGCCGTCCGCCATCTTCATCCGGTCGAATTCGCCGCGCAGCGTCCCCAGCCTCACCGCGCTGACCCGATTGGCTCCGACGAACCTCCCTGGCGGTGAGCTTTGTCAACACCTGCAGCAGCACATCCTCCGGCAACGCGCGCGCGCCAGCTTGTCCTTCTTGGCGTTCACCGCCGCGTCGCCCGGCGCCACCGCCTCCCATACGGTGTGGACGTCGAGGATCGCCTGCGCCTTGATGGTCCAGACCGTGTAGTTGTCCGCGGTCAGCATCGGCATCGCCATCGTCGCCGATCCGCCCGCGCCGCCGCTGTGTGGGACGAGCGCCATGGTTGGCGGTGATCGTCTGAACCGAAGCTCTGTATACCAATTGTTGTTGCCGCTCTCTCACACGGATGGATGGAGGTAGAAGAAGGAGGAGCACACAGTACACTGGAGTTTCACCCGGCTTCACAGCCCCGTTACTCTTCCCAGAGCCCCAACTCTTCTCAATGAATACATAATCGTGTCCGCGACTTTGTAGTCCTACAGCTACGCAGCGCCCACGTCTCCTGCGCATGCATGCACGTAGCGGAGCGAGCGATCCGCCCGGCCAACGACGCGCACACAACGCGCTCGATCCATCTGATCGTAACAGCCTGCATGCACAGCTCCTCCACACTACATGCATGTCAAGCTAACTAACTCCAACACACACACACACACGGACTCACGCACACACACGCACCTACGAACCTGACGCGGCCACACACTGCCCACACACACACGCCACGCTGCTGCGTCCCGCACGTTCCGCTCGTCCCACGCGCCACCGACAAGCCCGACGAGCCCGACGACACCAGTGCGTCCCGCCCATCCCGCGCGTATCCGTCACGCCCGACGAGCCTGACCACACACGTCGTGGCTTATTCCAACAAGGTCCGTACGGATAGTCGGAGGTGGCCGGCAGAGCGAAGCCCATGCAGGTGTGAAGTGTGCAACGGTGCCATGACGGAGCAGAATGGGGTGTGGATGGCAGCCAACCGGGTGAAGTCCATACGGACGGTCGGAGGTGGCCGACCGAGTGAAGCCCATGCGGGCGCCAACCACACCAAGCCGTAGGCTTGCGGTGGCTCCATCCAGGTGCTGCGCGGTGGCGCATCATCCAGCCCCATCTTGGCGTCGAGGTCGCTCCTGCCGGAGCTCAGTTGTCGTGGGTACAACTGAACGGAAGATGCATCGTTGGGGTCTAGGCTCCTCTTCTACTAGTTATTGTGGGCTGCCTCGTTTGTTACTAAGAGTAAATGTTGGGTCGCTTCGGTGTTTAGGATGGCTGTCTATCTCCCAAGATTTGTTGTTTTTTATTTTAGATTTGGATGAGGTGGAAGATTTGTTAATAAAAACATTATTTTTTCTGCTGAAGGGGATAAGAAAAAAAAGGAAGAAATGAAGTGACGTGGGTGAAATTTGTTGAGGTGGCTAGACGATGATGTGGACGGGTTGCATGTTGAGAGAATAAGTAGTAGTGGGGATCAACTTCTTAAGAATGTAAGATTTATGAAGTATTCATGCTGTTATATTATCATTCTTGGATGTTTTACAATCATTTTATAGCAACTTTATATCATTTTTTGGGACTAACCTATTGACCCAGTGCCCAATGCCAGTTGTTATTTTTTTGCTTGTTTTTTACATCGCAGGAAATCAATATCAAACAGAGTCCAAACACCGCGAAACTTTTTGTGGATTTTTTATGGGTCAGAAGACTCCCGATGGACCAGAGCAGCACCTGGGGCTGCCCCGAGGGGGGCACAACCCACCAGGGCACGCCTGGGGGCCCAGGCGTGCCCAGGTGGGTTGGCCCCCAGGCGTGCCCTGGTGGGTTGTGCCAACCTCGGTGGCCTCCCGCATCCCTTCTTTGCACTATAAATTCCCAAATATCCCGAAACCCTTGGGAGTTAACCTAGACCAGAAGTTCCACCGCCGCAAGGCTCTGTAGCCACCGAAAATCAATCTAGATCCGGCACCCTGTCGGAGGGGGAAATCATCTCCGGTGGCCATCTTCATCATCCCGGCGGCCACCACGATTAGGAGGGAGTAGTCCACCCTCGGGGCTGAGGGTTTGTACCAGTAGCTATGTGTTTAATCTCTCTCTCTCTCTCTCTCGTGATCTATATCATGGGCTTTGTTAATATAGATGGATCATATGATGTTTTTCCCCTCTATACTTTTGTTGTGATGAATTGAATCTTTACCCTTTGAAGTTTTGTCTTGTCGGATTGAATATTCAGATATGAGAACACATGATGTATGTCTTGCGGTATGAATACTTGAGGTGACAATGGGGTATCATATTGATTCACTTGATGTATGTTATGGCACTCAACTTGCGGATTTCCGAGGTGACATTGGGGTAATCTATGCATAGGGGTTGATGCACGTTTTTATTATCTTTTCTCTGATAGAAACTTTGGGGTCTCTTTGTAGTTCTTTGTGTGGATTGAGTATTATGAATTGCTTTGGTGTTATTTTAGTACGAACTCTTGATTAGATTGATCAGAAGAATAGCTTGCGTTATTTTAGTACGAACTCTAGGATAGATCGAACGAAAAGAATAGCTTTGAGGTGGTTTCGTACCCTACAAACAATTTCTATCTTTTGTTCTCCGCTAATAGGAACTCGGGAGTGATTCTTTATTGCACTTTGAGGGATAATTATATAATCCAATTATATTAGCATTGTTGAGAGGTTGCACTAGTGAAAGTACGGACCCTAGGCCTTGTTTTCAAGCATTGCAATACCGTTTTTGTGCCCGTTTACTATTTGCCACCTTGCTGTTTTTATTTATTCAGATTATAAAAATATATTCCTACCATCAATATTACACTTTTATCATCATCTCTTCGCCGAACTAGTGCACCTATACAATTTGCCATTGTATTGGGTGTGTTGGGGACACAAGAGATTTCTTGTATTTAGTTGCAGGGTCGTTTTAGAGAGACCATCTTCATCCTACACCTCTCACGGATTGATAAACCTTAGGTCATCCACTTGAGAGAAAATTGCTATTGTCCTACAATACTCTGCGCTTGGAGGCCCAACACGTGTCTACAAGAATAAAGTTGCATAGTAGACATCAAGCTCTTTTCTGGCGCCGTTGCCGGGGAGGTGAGTGCATGAAGGTATATCTTTAGATCTTGCAATTGAATCTTTTAGTTCCTTGTTTTATCACTAGTTTGGTTTGTAAAAGAAAACTAAAAAAAGGAATTGGGGTTGCATCATACTATTGATCATCTTTAATATCTTTCTTGAAAACGATGGATCTGAAAATTATGCTCAATTGTTAGAAGAAGAAGTCAATAAAATGTTTGGCACAAAATATTTGAATGATGAGGATGATTGCAATGTTGTTAGTATGAATTCTTTGAATATCCATGATGCTAATGATATGCAAAGCCATAAGCTTGGGGATTCTATGTTTGATGATGATATTTTTAGTACCCCAAGATTTGATGTGGAAATTTGTTATAATTATTGCATGCCTCCTATTTATGATGATTATAATGATGAAAGTGGATGTGGAGAGGTCATGAATTTATTTAGTGATGAATCCACCATTTTGGATGAGGCTTCAATTGACTATGATAACAAGGTTGCTATTTATGATGATTATGGTGATGACATGTATGCTACATTGAATAATGATAACCATGAAACTTGTCATCATGATTTTAATTTTCAATCACATGATAGTTATTTTGTTGAGTTTGCTCCCACTACCATTCATGAGAATAAATTTGCTTATGTGGAGAGTAAGAAAATTTCTATGCTTATGCATCATGAAAATAATGATTTATGTGATAACTATATTGTTGAATTCATTCATGATGCTACTGAAAATTATTGTGAGAGAGGAACATATGCTTTTACTTATCTCAATAATATCAAGTTTCCTCTCTTTATGTTGAAAGTTTTGAAGTTATGCATGTTTTGCCTTCCTATGCTAGTTGATTCTTGTTCCCATAAGTTGTTTGCTCACAAAATCCCTATGCATAGGAAGTGGGTTAGACTTAAATGTGCTTGTAATGTGCTTCATGATGCATTCTTCATGTTTCAATTCTTATCTTTTATGCGAGCATCATTGAACTCATCATGCCTAGCTAAAAGGCATTAAAAAAGGCGCTTGTTGGGAGACAACCCAACACTTTTACCTACTGTTTTTGTGTGTTCACATGATTATGCTACTATATTGATCATTTTTTATTGCTTTTGTTTCAATAAAGTGCCAAGTAAAGCCTTTGGGATCATGTTGGGTGATAGTTGATTTGGGCCCAGTTCTTTTGCCAGAAGATGGGGTTTCTCCCAGAATCTGACCTCTACCCAGCTTCTCCCAGAATCTCTGAGCCCCATTTGTTTTACAATCCTATCTAATTAGACCCTAACTAGATAGGATTGTAAAACAAATAGGGCTCAAAGTTTCTGAGAGAAACTGGGTAGGGGTCGGTTTCTGGGAGAATCCCCAGATTCTGACAAAAGAACTGGGCCTTGATCTTGCTGAAAAACAGAAACTTTTGCACTCACGGAAATAATTCTCATTTTTAACAGAAGAGTGCTTTTGAGTTGATTCTTTTTGCAGAAGATTAATATACAAATTTCTCACGTGGTCTAATGTTTTCAGAATTTTTGGAGTAGCATAATTATGGTTATTCTGCAGATCATTACAGACTGTTCTGTTTTTGACAGATTATGTTTTCAATGCATAATTTGCTTGTTTTCTAGTTTCTATGGCTAATATTGCTCAATATAAATTGTGTAAATGATATGCTACAGTAGGCATTGCATGGAAACAATTATGAATCTTGTCTTTGACAGTACCAAAAGTGAAATGGTTTGCTTTTATCATACTAACCTATCTCACAAAGTTCTGTTAAGTTTTGTGTGATTGAAGTTTTCAAGTTTTGGGTGAGATGTCGATATGAGGAGAATAAGGAGTGACAAGACCCTAAGCTTGGGGATGCCCAAGGCACCCCAAGGTAATATTCAAGGAAGATCCAAGCAACTAAGCTTGGGGATGCCCCGGAAGGCATCCCCTCTTTCATCTCCAACATTATCGGCAACCTCACTCGGAGCTATGTTTTCATTTGTCACATGATATGAGTTTTGCTTGGAGCATCAATTTATTTTGTTAAGAATTTGCTTGCTGTTATTTAGAATAATGCTTTGCATCTTTTATTTCAATAAAAGTGGCATTGATAGCTTTTCCATGCTTATCTTGCAAGTATACATGTTGCTGTTTGAAAACAGAAAGTTTATCGCTGTTACAAAAATTCCCTAGAAAAGTCAGAATGTGATAAAATGTTGAAACTTTTTGCATAATAAGATCTGATAATTTTTTTAACACACATAATAAAACTTAGATAGATAAGATGCAAAACACCGTACCCTTACATTAGGCAATAATAACTTGGACCCATAAGTTCACGGACACGACACGACACGGCACGCACGACATAGAAAAGCAACAAAATAAAAACGATAAAACTAAAACATGATGAGCTTGACTCCGGGCTCGCATCCCTTCTTGAACATCTTCATGTTGACCTCCTTCTTTCACCTTGGCAGCGCGCCCCTTCAACACCGTCTTCAACTTCACACCTCCTCCTCCTCCTCGTCACAGGGAAGGGAGTGCATCTGGCCTGGAGTGGGGAAGATGCTCTCGTAGTTGGTGAAGATGTTGTACACCGTGAAGAAGATGGACTCGCAGCCGCACCAAAAGACTTGGCCGAGGAGCTCGCGCGCATCAAACGGGTTGGTGAAGGTGACCATGAGCAGTAGGAGGATGCCGCCGCGGTCACGAACCTCGTTGAGGGTGAACATCCTAGGCGAGCCCCGTGGGAGGTGGGCATAGCCGGCTCTGAGGAAGGCGCGGGTGAGTTCGACATACCCCCTCCACCTTGAAGTCGCCCACACACGGAGCTCCCTCTCCACGAGCACGGCCGGTGGGTAGCGCAGCTCCGGCACGACAGGCGGACGAAGGAAGGTCGGCCCGTTGAACTGCATCTTCACTTGATCGCTTGGAGAGGGCTCGGTGGCTTGGGTGTTTGAAGTTGGAGAGAATGGATCGGATCTGGCTTGTGGGTGGGAGAGGAAGAGAGGTAGCCCATTTATAGGCCTGTGGGTGGGAGAGGAAGAGAGAAGGGATGAGAACGGTGCGTGTGTGAATCCGGACGCGTGCATGTGTGAATCCATTCAGTTTTGGACCCTTAAATTTTTGCACGAAAATGATGCATGGGGCGCGTGCGTGCATCTGAATCACTTCATAGGGAAGCTCTTTGACCGGGCGCGTGCATCTAACTCGCTGCCGTAATCTGAACCACTGCCGTAATCTGAAACAATGGCCTAAGACTGAATCAATACGTGCATGGCCACCTAGCTCGCCTAGTTCGCATCGCTCGCCTCGCTCGCATGCATGCACGTCCGCCTCCCTCCCGCGCATGCAAACCCACGTCGCCGCCCTTCCCATGCATGCAGGCCTGGAAAGGCTGTGACATGCTATTAACTACGGTCTCAGGCCCAGAGAGCAAGACGGCCCAACGGTCCATCCATCGCGCCCGGTACTTGTTCAGAAAAAACAATCTCCCAGCCAATCAGATTGCATATCGCGGATCGCCCCCCTCCTCCCCGCAGATTCCTTCTAGAAGGGTTAGATCGACGTGAAGGAAATATGCCCTAGAGGCAATAATAAAGTTGTTATTTATATTTCCTTATATCATGATAAATGTTTATTATTCATGCTAGAATTGTATTAACCGGAAACTTAGTACATGTGTGAATACATAGACAAACAGAGTGTGAATAGTATGCCTCTACTTGACTAGCTCGTTGAATCAAAGATGGTTAAGTTTCCTAGCCATAGACATGAGTTGTCATTTGATTAATAGGATCACATCATTAGAGAATGATGTTATTGACTTGACCCATTTCGTTAGCTTAGCACTTGATCGTTTAGTATATTGCTATTACTTTCTTCATGACTTATGGATGTTCCTATGACTATGAGATTATGCAACTCCCGAATACCGGAGGAACACTTTGTGTGCTACCAAACGTCACAATGTAACTGGGTGATTATAAAGGTGCTCTACAGGTGTCTCCGATGGTACTTGTTGAGTTGTGATGACCCACAAGTATAGGGGATCTATCGTAGTCCTTTCGATAAGTAAGAGTGTCGAACCCAACGAGGAGCAGAAGGAAATGATAAGCGGTTTTCAGCAAGGTATTCTCTGCAAGCACTGAAATTATAGGTAACAGATAGTTTTGTGATAAGATAATTGGTAACGAGCAACAAGTAACAAAAGTAAATAAAGTGCAGCAAGGTGGCCCAATCCTTTTTGTAGCAAAGGACAAGCCTGGACAAACTCTTATATAAAGGAAAACGCTCCCGAGGACACATGGGAATTATCGTCAAGCTAGTTTTCATCACGTTCATATGATTCGCGTTCGGTACTTTGATAATTTGATATGTGGGTGGACCGGTGCTTGGGTGCTGTCCTTACTTGGACAAGCATCCCACTTATGATTAACCTCTATTACAAGCATCCGCAACTACAACAAAAGTATTAAGGTAAACCTAACCATAGCATGCAACATATGGATCCAAATCAACCTCTTATGAAGCAACGCATAAACTAGGGTTTAAGCTTCTGTCACTCTAGCAACCCATCATCTACTTATTACTTCCCAATGCCTTCCTCTAGGCCCAAATAATGGTGAAGTGTTATGTAGTCGACGTTCACATAACACCACTAGAGGATAGACAACATACATCTCATCAAAATATCGAACGAATACCAAATTCACATGACTACTAATAGCGAGACTTCTCCCATGTCCTCAGGAACAAACGTAACTACTCACAAAGCATATCCATATTCATAATCAGAGGAGTATTAATATGCATATAGGATCTAGACATATGATCTTCCACCAAATAAACCAACTAGCATCAACTACAAGGAGTAATCAACACTACTAGCAACCCACAGGTACCAATCCCGGACTTAGAGACAAGAATCGGATACAAGAGATGAACTAGGGTTTGAGAGGAGATGGTGCTGGTGAAGATGTTGATGGAGATTGCCCTCTCCCGATGAGAGGAGCGTTGGTGATGACGATGGCGATGATTTCCCCCTCCCGGAGGGAAGTGTCCCTGGCAGAACAGCTCGGCCGGAGCCCTAGATTGGTTCCGCCAAGGTTCCGCCTCGTGGCGACGGAGTCTCGTCCCAAAAGCCTTCTTCTGATTTTTCTTCGGACGAAAGACTTCATATAGCAGAACATGGGCACCGGAGGGCCAACAGGGGGCCCATGAGGCAGGGGGCGTGCCCCCACCCTCGTGGCCAGGTGGAGGCCCCCCTGATGTATTTCTTCCGCTCAATATTTTTTATTATTTCCAAAAATAACTTTCGTGGAGTTTCAGGACTTTTGGAGTTGTGCAGAATATGTCTCTAATATTTGCTCCTTTTCTAGCCCAGAATTCCAGCTGCCGGCATTCTCCCTCCTTATGTAAACCTTGTAAAATAAGAGAGAATAGGCATAAGTATTGTGACATAATGTGTAATAACAGCCCATAATGCAATAAATATCGATATAAAAGCATGATGCAAAATGGACGTATCAACTCCCCCAGGCTTAGACCTCGCTTGTCCTCAAGCGAAAGCCGATAACGATAAATATGTCCACATGTTTAGAGGTAGAGGTGTCGATAAAATAAAATACGGACATGAGGGCATCATGATTATATTCTCATAACAGCAACATATATGGATATTGTCATATGATTTCTTATCTCAAGTAATAATCTATTCACAATGCAAAGTATGAATCAAAAACTTTATTGAGAACTAACAAACTATAATCTCAGTCATTGAAGCAATTGCAATTTATCATAACATCAGAAAGAGTCTATGTCAGAGCTATCTAGCAAGTCCACATACTCAACTATCATTTAGTCTTTCATAATTGCTAACACTCACGCAATACTTGTGGTTACGGAGTTTTAACCGGACACAGAGAAAGATAGGGGCTTATAGTTTTGCCTCCCAACCTTTTACCTCAAGGGTAATGTCAACAATAATAGTTCATGCTAACTTACATCCAATTAGATATATATATATATATCAGGATCTTTCCAACATCCTGTGCTTGCCAAAGGATAAAATGTAAAAAGGAAAGGTGAAGATCACCATGACTCTTGCATAAGGTAGAAGGTAATAATAAAAGATAGGCCCTTCGCAGAGGGAAGCAGAGGTTGCCATGCGCTTTCAGGGTTGGATGCATAAAATCTTAATGCGAAAGAACGTCACTTTATATTGCCACTTGTGATATGAACCTTTATTATGCAGTCCGTCACTTTTATTTCTTCCACAAGATCGTATAAAGCTTATTTCCTCCACACCAATCAATCACACATATTTAGAGAGCAATTTTTATTGCTTGCACCGATGACAACTTACTTGAAGGATCTTACTCAATCCATAGGTAGATATGGTGGACTCTCATGGCAAAACTGGTTTAAGGGTTTTTGGAAGCACGAGTAGTATCTCTACTTGGTGCAAAGAATTTGGCTAGCATGAGGGGGAAAGGCAAGCTCAACATGTTGGATGATCCATGACAATATACTTTATCTCAGATATAAGAAAACATAACCCATTACGTTGTCTTCCTTGTCCAACATCAACTCTTTAGCATGTCATATTTTAATGAGTACTCCCAATCATAAAAGATGTCCAAGATAGTATATTTATATGTGAAACCTCTCTTTCTTTATTACTTCCTATTAATTGCAACGATGACCAAGGCTATGTTTGTCAACTCTCAACAATTTTTAATCATCATACTCTTTCTGTGTGAAGTCATTACTCTCAATAAGATCAATATGATCTCTTTATTTCTTTTTATTCTTTTCTCTTTTCTTTTATTCACTCAAGATCATGGCAAAATAAACAAGCCCTTGACTCAACACTAATCTTTATTATATATAGCTCACGGACTCGATTACATAGAGAGATCATAAAGCAAAACTCAAAACTAGATCATACCAAAACTTTATTCTACTAGATCAAGACACTACTAAAAGGATCGAACTAAGAAAAATGGTAAAGATAGGAGTGTGATGGTGATACGATACCGGGGCATCTCCCCCAAGCTTGGCAGTTGCCAAGGGGGGTGCCCATACCCATATGATTATGTCTCCTTTGCTGGTGAAGGGATTGTTGATGATGTAGGCTTGTCGTCCATCTTCCAAGGCATAGGCTCACCATCATAGAAGGATGATCGAGTCTCCGGGATCCTTAAATCTGCAGCCAAACTCATCCTCTTGAATCTATATTCATACTCACAGTTTTGGTTTTGCAGGTCATAGATTTGGGCTTGGAGGTGCTCGATTTTCTCGTGGAGCTTGAAGATGGCCTCCCCAATGTCCTTGGCATCCAGCTTGTGGTTGTTGGTGAACTCCGTGATCATTATGTGATTGGAGTCAAGTCCACGCTCCACCATCTCCTTGCACTTGAAAACTTGTTGCTCCATTGCTTCAAGCCTTGTCTCCATGCTTCCGGTCCTCCGTGGTCCCTCAACATCGCGGATGTGCAGCACCCCCTCATGCATCTCAATGGTTTGAGGGTGTTGCAGCACCTCCGCGAGGTAGGGATTGATGACCTTCTCGAAGACTTGTCCTTGGGGGCACTTGGAGACGTCATGATGATCGAGATCTGTCAGAAAAACAGCTTGAAACAAGAACAGAGGATATTTGCGTGATACAGGAGTCAAAACCTTCGGGATATTATATAATGAGTTTTTACCGGCCGAAATACGTATCGCGCAAGAAAACGGAGTCCGGAGAGCGCACGAGGTGCCCATGAGGCAGGGGCGCGCCCAGGGGGTAGGGCGCGCCCTCCACCCTCGTGGAGCCCTCGTGTCCTTCCCGGACAGCTTCTTATTTTTCTTTTTTTCTAAATATTCCAAAACGGAGAAATATTGCCATAAAAACTATTTTGGAGTCGGTTTACTTACCGTACCACATACCTATTCCTTTTCGGAGTCTGAAACGTTCCGGAAAGTGTCCCTTATGTATCCCTCCGGGGTTACGGTTTCAATAACATTGGTTTCAACATTTATAGGATTACCTGAGATATGGTGTTTGATTCTTTGACCGTTCACCACCTTCGGATTTGTGCCTTCGAAGTTGTTGATTTTTATGGCACCGGAACGATAGACCTCCTCGATAACGTAAGGGCCTTCCCATTTAGAGAGAAGTTTTCCTGCAAAAAATCTTAAACGAGAGTTGTATAGCAATACATAATCACCTACATTAAACTCATGCTTTTGTATTCTTTTGTCATGCCATCTTTTAACTATTTCTTTAAACAATTTGGCATTTTCGTAGGCTTGGGTTCTCCATTCATCAAGTGAGCTAATGTCAAATAACCTCTTCTCACCGGCAAGTTTGAAATCATAATTGAGCTCTTTAATAGCCCAATAAGCCTTATGTTCTAGTTCGAGAGGTAAGTGACATGCTTTTCCATAAACCATTTTATATGGAGACATACCCATAGGATTTTTATATGCAGTTCTATAGGCCCATAATGCATCATTAAGTTTCTTGGACCAATTCTTTCTAGATCTATCAACAGTCTTTTGCAAAATTAATTTGAGCTCTCTGTTGCTCAATTCTACTTGACCACTAGACTGTGGGTGATAAGGAGATGCAATTATATGATTAACATCATACTTAGCAAGCATTTTACGAAAAGCACCATGAATAAAATGTGAACCACCATCAGTCATTAAATATCTAGGGAATCCAAACCTCGGAAAAATAACTTCTTTAAGCATTTTAATAGAGGTGTTATGATCAACACTACTAGTTGGAATAGCTTCTACCCACTTAGTAACGTAATCAACAACAACTAAAATATGTGTGTAACCATTAGAGGCAGGAAAAGGTCCCATATAGTCAAAGCCCCAAACATCAAATGGTTCAATAACGAGTGAATAGTTCATAGGCATTTCTTGCCGTCTACTAATATTACCTATTCTTTGACATTCGTCACAAGATAAGACAAACTTACGGGCATCCTTGAAGAGAGTAGGCCAATAAAAACCGGATTGCAATACCTTATGTGCAGTTCTATCTCCAGCGTGGTGTCCTCCATAAGCCTCGGAGTGACACTTGCGTAGGATCTGTTCCTGTTCATGCTCAGGTACACAACGTCTAATAACACCATCTACTCCTTCTTTATAAAGATGTGGGTCATCCCAAAAGTAATGTCACAAATCATAGATTTTTTTTCTTTTGCTCGTATGTGAAACTAGGTGGTATAAATTTAGCAACAATATAATTAGCATAATCAGCATACCATGGAGCAGTACGAGAAGCATTTATGACATTTAATTGTTCATTCAGAAAGCTATCATCAATAGGTAGTGGGTCATCAAGAACATTTTCTAACCTAGACAAGTTGTCTGCAACGGGGTTCTCAGCTCTCTTTCTATCTACAATATGCAAATCAAATTCTTGTAGCAAGAGAACCCATCTAATAAGTCTAGGTTTAGCATCTTTCTTTTCCATAAGATATTTAATAGCAGCATGATCCGTGTGAATAGTTACTTTAGAATCAACAATATAAGGCCTGAACTTATCACAAGCAAATACAACTGCTAAGAATTCTTTTTGAGTAGTAGCATAATTTCTCTGAGCATTGTCTAGAGTTTTACTAGCATATTGAATAACATTTAATTTCTTATCAACTCTTTCCCTAGAATAGCACCTACAACATAATCACTAGCATCACACATGATTTCAAAGGGTAAATTCCAATCAGGTGGCTGAACAATAGGTGCAGAGATCAATGCTTTCTTAAGTTTTTCAAATGCTTCTACACAATCATCATCAAATACAAATGGTATATCTTTTTGTAATAAATTAGTCAGAGGCCGAGAAATTTTTTAGAAGTCCTTAATGAACCTCCTATAATGAACCTCCTATAAAATCCGGCGTGACCAAGGAAACTTCTTATACCTTTGATGTCCTTGGGACATGGCATCTTTTCAATAGCATCAACCTTGGCTTTATCAACTTCAATACCTCTTTCAGAAACCTTATGCCCCAAGAAAATACCTTCATTAACCATAAAGTGGCACTTTTCCCAATTCAAGACAAGATTAGTTTCTTCACATCTCTGCAAAACTCGATCAAGGTTGCTCAAGCAATCATCAAAAGAGGATCCATAGATGGAAAAGTCATCCATGAAAACCTCACAAATCTTTTCACAAAAGTCAGCGAATAAGCCATCATGCATATTTGAAAGGTAGCAGGTGCATTACATAAACCAAAAGGCATACGTCTATAAGCAAAAGTACCGAAAGGACAAGTAAAAGTGGTCTTTGATTGATCATCAGCTGACATAGGTATTTGAGAGAAACCAGAATAACCATCTAGAAAGCAAAAATGTGTATTTTTGGATAATCTTTCTAGCATTTGATCAATAAAAGGTAAGGGGTAATGATCCTTTTAGTAGCCTTATTTAATTTGCAGAAATCAATTACCATCCTATAACCTGTAATAATTCTTTGCGGGATCAATTCATCTTTATCATTAGGAACGACAGTAATACCTCCCTTCTTAGGGACACAATGGACAGGACTTACCCACTGACTATCAGCAACGGGATAAATTATACCTGCCTCAAGGAGCTTTAGTATTTCCTTTCTTACCACTTCTTTCATCTTAGGATTCAGCCGTCGTTGGTGATCACGAACTGGTTTGGCATCTTTCTCCAAATTTATTTTATGTTGACATAGAGTGGGACTAATGCTCTTAAGATCATCAAGAGTATATCCAATAGCAGCACGGTGCTTCTTCAGAGTTTTCAATAATCTCTCTTCTTCATGCTCTGAAAGGTTAGCACTAATAATAACAGGATATATCTTTTTCTCATCAAGATAAGCATATTTAAGAGTATCAGGTAACGGTTTAAGCTCAAACACGGGATCACCCTTGGGTGGAGGAGGATCCCCTAGGATTTCAACAGGCAAATTGTGTTTCAGGATAGGTTCCTGTTTAAAGAATACTTCATCTATTTCCCTTCTTTCATTCATAAACATATCATTTTCATGGTCTAGCAAGTATTGTTCTAAAGGATCACTAGGAGGTACGGCAATAGAAGCAAGACCAATAATTTCATCCTTACTAGGCAATTCCTCTTCACGGTGTTGTCTACTAAATTTGGAGAAATTAAACTCATGAGACATATCACCCAAGCCAATAGTAACAACATCCTTTTTGCAGTCTATCCTAGAATTAACGGTGTTCAAGAAGGGTCTACCAAATATAATGGGACAAAAGCTATCTTATGGGGAGCCAAGAACAAGAAAATCAGCAGGATATTTAGTTTTCCCACACAAGACTTCAACATCTCTAACAATTCCAATGGGTGATAGTGTATCTCTATTAGCAAGTTTGATGGTAACATCAATACCTTCTATCTCAGCAGGTGCAATTTCATGCATAATTTCTTTGTATAAGTCATGAGGTATAGTACTAGCACTAGCTCCCATATCACATAAGCCATGATAACAATGATCTCCTATTTTAACCGAAATAACAGGCCACAGTTCTATGTTTATCTTTAGCACAAGGTTTAGCAATTCTAGCAGTTTCATCACAGAAATAAATAACATGCCCATCAATATTATCAGACAAGAGATCTTTAACAATAGCAATATTAGGTTCAACTTTAATTTGCTCAGGAGGTGTATAAGTTCTAATATTGCTTTTACGGACCACAGTTGAAGCTTTAGCATGATCCTTTATTGTCACAGGGAAAGGTGGTTTTTCAACATAAGAAGTAGGAACAATAGGATCATTATAAGTGATAGTCTTTTCTTCAACTTTAATAGGTGCAGCTACTTTTACTTCTATGGGAGGATGATATTTAAACCACTTCTCCTTGGGGAGATCAACATAAGCAGCAAAAGATTCACAGAAAGAGGCTACTATCTCAGAGTCAAGTCCATATTTAGTGCTAAACTTACGGAAAACATCGGTATCCATAAAAGATTTAATACAATCAAACTTAGGTGTCATACCTGACTCCTTACCTTCGTCGAGATCCCAATCTTCAGAGTTGCATTTAATTCTTTCCAATAAATCCCATTTGAATTCAATAGTCTTCATCATAAAAGAGCCAGCACAAGAAGTATCGAGCATGGTTCGATTGTTATTAGAAAGCCGAGCATAAAAATTCTGAATAATTATTTCTCTTGGGATCTCATGATTGGGGCATGAATATAACATTGATTTAAGCCTCCCCCAAGCTTGAGTGATGCTTTCTCCTTTGCGAGGCCAAAAATTATATATATATAATTGCGATCACGATGAACAAGATGCATAGGATAAAATTTCTGATGAAATTCCAATTTCAATCGTTTGTAGTTCCATGATCCCGTAACATCACATAGCCTATACCATGTCAATGCATCTCCCTTCAAAGATAAAGGGAAGACCTTCTTCTTAATAAAATCACCGGGTATACCTGCAAGCTTAAATAATCCACAAACTTCATCCACATATATTAGGTGCTCATCGGGATGCTTTGTTCCATCTCCTGCAAAAGGATTAGCTAGCAGTTTTTCTAACATACCCGAAGGAATCTCAAAGTGGACATTTTCATTTTCAGTAGGTTGAGGAGCAAGTCTTTGCTCTACTGGTCGGGGTGACGATACCCTGAACAATCTCCTCAGAGGATTACTTTCCATAATAACAAGTGACAGTAAATTTCAGCACACTATATAAATTTTTCCTTACCAAATTCCACCTACCAAAGACGCTTCACTCCCCGGCAACAGCGCCAGAAAAGAGTCTTGATGACCCACAAGTATAGGGGATCTATCGTAGTCCTTTCGATAAGTAAGAGTGTCGAACCCAACGAGGAGCAGAAGGAAATGATAAGCGGTTTTCAGCAAGGTATTCTCTGCAAGCACTGAAATTATAGGTAACGGATAGTTTTGTGATAAGATAATTGGTAAGGAGCAACAAGTAATAAAAGTAAATAAAGTGCAGCAAGGTGGCCCAATCCTTTTTGTAGCAAAGGACAAGCCTGGACAAACTCTTATATAAAGGAAAACGCTCCCGAGGACACATGGAAATTATCGTCACGCTAGTTTTCATCACGTTCATATGATTCGCGTTCGGTACTTTGATAATTTGATATGTGGGTGGACCAGTGCTTGGGTGCTGTCCTTACTTGGAAAAGCATCCCACTTATGATTAACCTCTATTGCAAGCATCCGCAACTACAACAAAAGTACTAAGGTAAACCTAACCATAGCATGAAACATATGGATCCAAATCAGCCCCTTACGAAGGAACGCATAAACTAGGGTTTAAGCTTCTGTCACTCTAGCAACCCATCATCTACTTATTACTTCCCAATGCCTTCCTCTAGGCCCAAATAATGGTGAAGTTTTATGTAGTCGACGTTCACATAACACCACTAGAGGATAGACAACATACATCTCATCAAAATATCGAACGAATACCAAATTCACATGACTACTAATAGCGAGACTTATCCCATGTCCTCAGGAACAAACGTAACTACTCACAAAGCATATTCCTGTTCATAATCAGAGGAGTATTAATATGCATATAGGATCTGAACATATGATCTTCCACCAAATAAACCAACTAGCATCAACTACAAGGAGTAATCAACACTACTAGCAACCCACAGGTACCAATCCCGGATTTAGAGACAAGAATTGGATACAAGAGATGAACTAGGGTTTGAGAGGAGATGGTGCTGGTGAAGATGTTGATGGAGATTTCCCTCTCCCGATGTGAGGAGCATTGGTGATTATGATGGCGATGATTTCCCCCTCCCGGAGGGAAGTGTCCCCGGCAGAACAGCTCTGCCGGAGCCCTAGATTGGTTCAGCCAAGGTTCCGCCTCATGGCGGCGGAGTCTCGTCCCGAAAGCCTTCTTCTGATTTTTCTTCGGACGAAAGACTTCATATAGCAGAAGATGGGCACCGGAGGGCCAACAGGGGGCCCACGAGGCAGGGGGGCGCGCCCAGGGGGTAGGGCGCGCCCCCACCCTCGTGGCCAGGTGGAGGCCCCCCTGATGTATTTCTTCCGCTCAATATTTTTTATTATTTCCAAAAATAACTTTCGTGGAGTTTCAGGACTTTTGGAGTTGTGCAGAATAGGTCTCTAATATTTGCTCCTTTTCCAGCCCAGAATTCCAACTGCCGGCATTCTCCCTCCTTATGTAAACCTTGTAAAATAAGAGAGAATAGGCATAAGTATTGTGACACAATGTGTAATAACAGCCCATAATGCAATAAATATCGATATAAAAGCATGATGCAAAATGGACGTATCAAGTTGGCATAGATCAAGATTAGGATTTGTCACTCTGATTGTCGGAGAGGTATCTCTGGGCCCTCTCGGTAATGCACATCACTATAAGCCTTGCAAGCAATGTAACTAATGAGTTAGTTGCGGGATGATGCATTACGGAACGAGTAAAGAGACTTGCCGGTAACGAGATTGAACTAGGTATTGAGATACCGATGATCGAATCTCGGGCAAGTAACATACCGTTGACAAAAGGAACAACGTATGTTGTTATGCGGTTTGACCGATAAAGATCTTCGTAGAATATGTAGGAACCAATATGAGCATCCAGGTTCTGCTATTGGTTATTGATCGGAGATGAGTCTCGGTCATGTCTACATAGTTCTCGAACCCGTAGGGTCCGCACGCTTAAAGTTCGGTGACGATCGATATTATGAGTTTATGTGTTTTGATGTTTGGAAGGTAGTTCGGAGTCCCGGATAAGATCACGGACATGACGAGGAGTCTCGAAATGGTTGAGACATAAAGATCGATATATTGGACGACTATATTTGGACATCGGAATGGTTCCGGGTGAGATCGGGAATATACTGGAGTACCGGGAGGTTACCAGAACCCCCCGGGAGGTATATGGGCCTTATTGGGCCATAGTGGGAGAGAGGAGAATGGAGCAAAGGAGGGGGCGCGCCCGCACCAAGCCCAATCCGAATTGGGAGGGGGGCCGGCCCCTCCTTTCCTTCCTCCTTCCCCCCTTCCTTCCACTCCTAGTCCAACTAGGGAAGGAGGGGGGGAATCCTACTCCTGGTGGGAGTAGGATCCCCATGGGGCGTGCCATAGGAGGGCCGGCCCTCCCCTCCTCCACTCCTTTATATACGGGGGAGGGGGGCACCCCATAGACACTAAGTTGATCATTGATCTTTTAGCCGTGTGCGGTGCCCCCCTCCACTATAATCCACCTCGGTCATATCATCGTAGTGCTTAGGCGAAGCCCTGTGCCGGTAGCTTCATCATCACCGTCATCACGCCGTCGTGCTGATGAAGCTCTTCCCCGACACTCTGCTAGATCGTGAGTTCGTGGGACGTCACCGAGCCGAACGTGTGCAGATCGCGGAGGTGCCGTACCTTCGGTGCTAGGATCGGTCGATCGTGAAGACGTACGACTACATCAACCGCGTTGTCATAATGCTTTCGCTTACGGTCTACAAGGGTATGTAGATGATACGTCTATTTTGCATCATGCTTTTATATCGATATTTATTGCATTATGGGCTGTTATTACACATTATGTCACAATACTTATGCCTATTCTCTCTTATTTTACAAGGTTTACATAAAGAGGGAGAATGCCGGCAGTTGGAATTCTGGGCTGGAAAAGGAGCAAATATTAGAGACCTATTCTGCACAACTCCAAAAGTCCTGAAACTCCACGGAAGTTATTTTTGGAAAAAAAATATTGAGCGGAAGAAATACCAGAGGGGGCCCACACCCTGGCCACGAGGGTGGGGGCGCGCCCTACCCCCCTGGGCGCGCCCCTGCCTCGTGGGCCCCCTGTTGGCCCTCCGGTGCCCATCTTCTGCTACATGAAGTCTTTCGCCCGAGGAAAAATCATAAGCAAGCTTTTGGGACGAGACTCCCCTGCCACGAGGCGGAACCTTGGCGGAACCAATCTAGGGCTCCGGCAGAGCTGTTCTGCCGGGGACACTTCCCTCCGGAAGGGGGAAATCATCGCCATCGTCATCACAAACACTCCTCTCATCGGGAGGGGGCCAATCTCCATCAACATCTTCACCAGCACCATCTCCTCTCAAACCCTACTTCATCTCTTGTATCCAATTCTTGTCTCTAAGTCTGGGATTGGTACCTGTCGGTTGCTAGTAGTGTTGATTACTCCTTGTAGTAGATGCTAGTTGGTTTATTTGGTGGAAGATCATATGTTCAGATCCTATATGCATATTAATACTCCTCTGATTATGAACATGAATATGCTTTGTGAGTAGTTACGTTTGTTCCCGAGGACATGGGAGAAGTCTTGCTATTAGTAGTCATGTGAATTTGGTATTCGTTCGATATTTTGATGAGATGTATGTTGTCTCTCCTCTAGTGGTGTCATGTGAACGTCGACTACATAACACTTCACCATTATTTGGGCCTAGAGGAAGGCATTGGGAAGTAATAAGTAGATGATGGGTTGCTAGAGTGACAGAAGCTTAAACCCTAGTTTATGCGTTGCTTCGTAAGGGGCTGATTTGGATCCATATGTTTCATGCTATGGTTAGGTTTACCTTAATACTTCTTTTGTAGTTGCGGATGCTTGCAATAGGAGTTAATCATAAGTGGGATGCTTGTCCAAGTAAGGACAGTACCCAAGCACCGGTCCACCCACATATCAAATTATCAAAGTACCGAACGCGAATCATATGAACGTGATGAAAACTAGCTTGACGATAATTCCCATGTGTCCTCGGGAGCGCTTTTCTCTATATAAGAGTTTGTCCAGGCTTGTCCTTTGCTACAAAAAGGATTGGGCCACCTTGCTGCACTTTATTTAGTTTTGTTACTTGTTGCTCGTTACAAATTATCTTATCACAAAACTATCTGTTACCTATAATTTCAGTGCTTGCAGAGAATACCTTGCTGAAAACCGCTTATCATTTCCTTCTGCTCCTCGTTGGGTTCGACACTATTACTTATCGAAAGGACTAAGATATACCCCCTATACTTGTGGGTCTTCAGGACTCTTTTCTGGCGCCGTTGCCGGGGAGTGAAGAGCCTTTGGTAGGTGGAATTTGGTAAGAAAAAATTTATATAGTGTGCTGAAATTTACTGTCACTTGTTACTATGGAAAGTAATCCTCTGAGGGGCTTGTTAGGGGTATCTGCACCCCGACCAGTAGAGCAAAGAGTTGCTCCTCAACCTACTGAACCTACTAAAAATGAAAATTTCTACTTTGAAATTCCTTCGGGTATGGTAGAAAAACTGCTAGCTAATCCTTTTGCAGGAGACGGAACATTACATCCTGATGAGCACCTAATCTATGTGGATGAAGTTTGTGGATTATTTAAGCTTGCAGGTATGCCCGATGATGTTATCAAGAAGAAGGTCTTCCCTTTATCCTTGAAGGGAGATGCATTGAGATGGTATAGGCTATGTGATGATATGGGATCATGGAACTACAAACGATTGAAATTGGAATTTCATCAGAAGTTTTATCCTATGCATCTTGTTCATCGTGATCGTAATTATATATATAATTTTTGGCCTCGCGAAGGAGAAAGCATCGCTCAAGCTTGGGGGAGGCTTAAGTCAATGTTATATTCATGCCCCAATCATGAGCTCTCAAGAGAAATGATTATTCAAAAAATTTATGCTCGGCTTTCTGACAACAATCACACGATGCTCGATACTTCTTGTACTGGGTCTTTTATGATGAAGACTATTGAATTCAAATGGAATTTATTGGAAAGAATTAAACGCAACTTTGAAGATTGAGACCTCGACGAAGGTAAAGAGTCAGGTATAACACCTAAGTTTGATTGTGTTAAATCGTTTATGGATACCGATGTTTTCCGTAAATTTAGCACTAAATATGGACTTGACTCTGAGATAGTAGCTTCTTTTTGTGAATCTTTTGCTGCTCACGTTGATCTCCCTAAGGAGAAGTGGTTTAAATATTATCCTCCCATAGAAGTAAAAGTAGTTGCACCTATTAAAGTTGAAGAAAAGACTATCACTTATAATTATCCTATTGTTCCTACTGCTTATGTTGAGAAACCACCTTTCCCTGTTAGAATAAAGGATCATGCTAAAGCTTCAACTGTGGTTTGTAAGAGCAATATTAGAACTTATACACCTCCTGAGCAAGTTAAAGTTGAACCTAATATTGCTATTATTAAAGATCTCTTGGCTGATAATATTGATGGGCATGTTATTTACTTCTGCAATGAGACTGCTAGAATTGCTAAACCTTGTGCTAAAGATAAACATAGACCTGTGGTAGGCATGCCTGTTATTTCTGTTAAAATAGGAGATCATTGTTATCATGGCTTATGTGACATGGGTGCTAGTGCTAGTGCAATACCTATTGACTTATACAAAGAAATTATGCATGATATTGCACCCGCTGAGTTAGAGGAAATTGATGTTACCATTAAGCTTGCCAATAGAGATACTATATCACCAATTGGAATTTTTAGAGACGTTGAAGTCTTGTGTGGGAAAACTAAATATCCTGCTGATTTTCTTGTTCTTGGTTCCCCACAAGATAGCTTTTGTCCCATTATATTTGGTAGACCCTTCTTAAACACTGTTAATGCTAAGATAGACTACAAAAAGGATGTTGTTACCATTGGTCTAGGTGATATGCCTCATGAGTTTAACTTTTCTAAATTTCGCAGACAACACCGTGAAGAGGAATTACCTAGTAAGGATGAAATTATTGGTCTTGCTTCTATTGCCGTGCCTCCTAGTGATCCTTTAGAACAATTTTTGCTAGACCATGAAAATGATATGTTTATGAATGAAAGAAGGGAAATAGATGAAGTGTTCTTTAAACAGGGACCTATTCTGAAACACAACTTGCTTGTTGAAATCTTAGGGGATCCTCCTCCACCCAAGGGTGATCCCGTGTTTGAGCTTAAACCATTGCCTGATACTCTTAAATATGCTTATCTCGATGAAAAGAAGATATATCCTGTTATTATTAGCGCTAACCTTTCAGAGAAGGAGGAAGAAAAATTATTGAAAACTCTGAAGAAGCACCGTGCTGCTATTGGATATACTCTTGATGATCTTAAGGGCATTAGTCCCACTCTATGCCAACACAAAATAAATTTGGAGAAAGATGCCAAACCAGTTATTGATCACCAACAACGGCTGAATCCTAAGATGAAAGAAGTGGTAAGAAAGGAAATATTAAAGCTCCTTGAGGCAGGTATAATTTATCCCGTTGCTGATAGTCAGTGGGTAAGTCCTGTCCATTGTGTCCCTAAGAAGGGAGGTATTACTGTCGTTCCTAATGATAAAGATGAATTGATTCCTCAAAGAATTATTACAGGTTATAGGATGGTAATTGATTTCCGCAAATTAAATAAAGCTAATAAAAAAGATCATTACCCCTTGCCATTCATTGATCAAATGCTAGAAAGATTATCCAAACACACACATTTTTGCATTCTAGATGGTTATTCTGGTTTTCTCTCACATACCTGTGTCAGCTGATGATCAAGCAAAGACCACTTTTACTTGCCCTTTCGGTACTTTTGCTTATAGAAGTATGCCTTTTGGTTTATGTAACGCACCTGCTACCTTTCAAAGATGCATGATGGCTATATTCTCTAACTTTTGTGAAAAGATTTGTGAGGTTTTCATGGACGATTTCTCCGTTTATGGATCCTCTTTTGATGATTGCTTGAGCAATCTTGATCGAGTTTTGCAGAGATGTGAAGACACTAACCTTGTCTTGAATTGGGAGAAGTGCCACTTTATGGTTAATGAAGGTATTGTCTTGGGGCATAAAATTTCTGAAAGAGGTATTGAAGTTGATAAAGCTAAGGTTGATGCTATTGAAAAGATGCCATGTCCCAAGGACATCAAAGGTATAAGAAGTTTCCTTGGTCATGCCAGTTTTTATAGGAGGTTCATTAAGGACTTCTCAAAAATTTCTCGGCCTCTAACTAATCTATTACAAAAAGATATACCATTTGTCTTTGATGATGATTGTGCAGAATCATTTGAAATACTTAAGAAAGCATTGATTTCTGCACCTATTGTTCAGCCACCTGATTGGAATTTACCCTTTGAAATTATGTGTGATGCTAGTGATTATGCTGTAGGTGTTGTTCTAGGGCAAAGAGTTGATAAGAAATTAAATGTTATTCAATATGCCAGTAAAACTCTAGACAGCGCTCAGAGAAATTATGCTACTACTGAAAAAGAATTCTTAGCAGTTGTATTTGCTTGTGATAAGTTCAGACCTTATATTGTTGATTCTAAAGTAACTATTCACACAGATCATGCTGCTATTAAATATCTTATGGAAAAGAAAGATGCTAAACCTAGACTTATTAGATGGGTTCTCTTGCTACAAGAATTTGATTTGCATATTATTGATAGAAAGGGAGCTGAGAACCCCGTTGCAGACAAATTGTCTTGGTTAGAAAATGTTCTTGATGACCCACTACCTATTGATGATAGCTTTCCGGATGAACAATTAAATGTCATAAATGCTTCTCGTACTGCCCCATGGTATGCTGATTATGCTAATTACATTGTTGCTAAATTTATACAACCTAGTTTCACATACCAGCAAAAGAAAAAGTTTTTCTATGATTTGAGACATTACTTTTGGGATGACCCACATCTTTATAAAGAAGGAGTAGATGGTGTTATTAGACGTTGTGTACCTGAGCATGAACAGGAACATATCCTACGCAAGTGTCACTCGAGGCCTATGGAGGACACCATGCTGGAGATAGAACTGCGCATAAGGTATTGCAATCCGGTTTTTATTGGCCTACTCTCTTCAAGGATGCTCGTAAGTTTGTCTTATCTTGTGATGAATGTCAAAGAATTGGTAATATTAGTAGACGTCAAGAAATGCCTATGAATTATTTACTTGTTATTGAACCATTTGATGTTTGGGGCTTTGATTATATGGGACCGTTTCCTGCCTCTAATGGATATACACATATTTTAGTTGTTGTTGATTACGTTACTAAGTGGGTAGAAGCTATTCCAACTAGTAGTGCTGATCATAACACCTCTATTAAGATGCTTAAAGAAGTTATTTTTCCGAGGTTTGGAGTCCCTAGATATTTAATGACTGATGGCGGTTCACATTTTATTCATGGTGCCTTCCGTAAAATGCTTGCCAAGTATGATGTTAATCATAGAATTGCATCTCCTTATCACCCACAGTCTAGTGGTCAAGTAGAATTGAGTAATAGAGAACTTAAATTAACTTTGCAAAAGACTGTTAATAGATCTAGAAAGAATTGGTCCAAGAAACTTGATGATGCATTATGGGCCTATAGAACTGCATATAAAAATCCTATGGGTATGTCTCCGTATAAAATGGTTTATGGAAAAGCATGTCACTTACCTCTCGAACTAGAACCTAAGGCATATTGGGCCATTAAAGAGCTCAATTATGATTTCAAACTTGCCGGTGAGAAGAGGTTATTTGACATTAGCTCACTTGATGAATGGAGAACCCAAGCCTGTAGGGGAATGCGACAGAAAACAAAAATTTTCCGACCTACGCACCAGCCCAGGACCACTATGGAGACTGCATACATGGTTTGATCTTTTTCGTTACCGACTCGTAGCGCAGCGGGAAGTAGAGTCGATGACGATCGGCGGTGCAGATCCCCGCAGCTAGGATTTACAACCTCCCAACCGCGAGGATGTATACCCTCATCTGCTCCTCAGACAGCCCTCCGGGAGGCGGTCGAACAGCCCCCCCGGACGGTGTCGCAGACAGCCCTTCGGGAGGACCTTCGAAACTTGAACGGTCACTCGGACAGCCCTCCGGGAGGACCTTCGAAACTCGGACGGTCACACGGACAGCCCTTCGGGAGGCACTCACGAACTAAGACCGAAACTACGATCTCTCTACAGAGTTGCACACATACAGTGTCATCTATCCGGCAGGGCTTCGCCGTCCAGAACTAGTTCCTGCCGGAACCCAGACAGCCTTACGGCTCTACGAAACTCTTTTCGTGGGAGGGAGAGAAGAAGCCAGATAATGCATGGCATGTGTATGAGAGCAAGGGATGAGTGTGGAGGGCTGCCCCTCCACCTCTATTTATAGGAAATCCCAAGGGGGTAGGGTAGTTTCACAAAAAACCCAAAATGCACATGAATGAAGTCCTTCCACAAGGACCTAGGAGTGAAACCAAGGAACAAGAGGGTCCCCAAGGGGGGATACCCCATGTGGCCGGCCACACCCCCATGAGGGGCCCAAAAAATGGCTCCTATCCATCCATGTCATCCCCAAGATCTTTTGGAGCAAAGCCCCAAAAGGTGGCTTTCCATAAAGTAACCATAAAGCTGATTTTCACTATTCACGGCGACATTTTTCAGCGTCTGATCGAACTGAAAATATTTATGTGGGCTAAGAACATTTCCAATACCCACTAAAATGATTTTCAACGCGTTCCGAAACAATTCCGGTTTTAGTGATTTTCATCTGCGAAACGCATCTGAAGTGGCTCCGGCAGCTCCGGAACATTTCCGGTTTTTATCTCAGAAAATTCCAAAAAGCTTCCAGAATGATTCTGGCATCCTCCAAGAATTATCAGGCATGTGCCGAAACCAATTTGACTTAATGGTGTACCCCGAAACAACTTTTCGGTATCATCGAAACTTATCCGATGACCTCTCTCAGCGGTACGATTCCGCTGTCCGAAACTTTTCGGTGTCCGAAACTTTTTCGGTGATTTTCTCTCAGACTCCCTGTCTAGTATTCAGCAGATAGATGACCCTTAAGCGTGTGACCCTATAGGTTCGGTGAAGTATAGACATGACCCGGAACCCCTTCCGATCAATGATCAACATCGGAGCCGTGGACACCCATATTGACCCCTATACCCACACGAATAAATATTCGAGTGAACCTCCAGTTGCCGTGTGCTATTCCTGTTGCTTCGCATTATGTTACAAATACCCGAGGTGAGACATGTTGGCATTCTCGTGGATCAACAACTTGTCCACTATGCTAGTTACCTCGTTACCGGTATTGTTCTCTTTTCTCGTTATCGTGTTCCGGCATCCCCGTGATCAAATCACAAAGTGTCTGGCCAGACGATGATGGATACCGTAACACCGAGAGGGCCCAGAGATATCTCTCCATCGTTGGAGGAGCAAATCCCAATCTTGAGCTATCAAGTTACTTGACACACTTTTCCATGAACCCGTAAGCCGCCGTAATATCCACCCATTTACGGATGACGTTTAACAAACCCCAAAGTTCATGAAGCAAGCATGAAGAAACTCGATACTCTCATGGTCTAAGGAATCATGCAAACGTTAACCATCTCTGTGTTATGTACCAATAAACTTGTGACGAATGTATCTCATAGCATAACATCAATTCGGGTCGATTCAACACAAATGTCCTTCCTGACATTGTGCCCTCAAAGTTGCTTGGCATAGACATGCCCATGATTGGGAAAACATAATCATCATGCAACACTTGAGCTAGTCTTAGAGGCATGGCTAGGAATACATTTTATCGTTTATTATTCCACACGTGCATATGGGTTCTCCCCAGAGCCTTTATGGATATACGGGCTCGGGAACCACAGCAGTTATAGCATGGAACATAAACATAATTATGAACAGGGAGATAATCAATAACATTTATTATTGCCTCTAGGGCATATCTCCTACAAAGCCTACGAGAATGCCAAACTGTTTAAAGAAAAAGTTAAAAGATGGCATGACAAAAGAATACAAAAGCGTGAGTTTAATGTAGGTGATTATGTATTATTATACAACTCTCGTTTAAGATTTTTTGTAGGAAAACTTCTCTCTAAATGGGAAGGTCCTTACGTTATCGAGGAGGTCTATCGTTCCGGTGCCATAAAAATCAACAACTTCGAAGGCACAAATCCGAAGGTGGTGAACGGTCAAAGAATCAAACATTATATCTCAGGTAATCCTATAAATGTTGAAACCAATGTTATTGAAACCGTAACCCCGGAGGAATACATAAGGGACACTTTCCAGAACGTTTCAGACTCCGAAAAGTAATAGGTATGTGGTACGGCAAGTAAACCAACTCCAAAACAGTTCTAATGGCAATTTTTCTCTGTTTTGGAATATTTAGAAAAATAGAAAAATAAGAAGCAGTCCGGGAAGGACACGAGGGCTCCACAAGGGTGGAGGGCGCGCCCCCTGCCTCGTGGGCACCTCGTGTGCCCTCCAGACTGTTTTCTTGCACGATACGTATTTTGGTCGGTAAAAATTCATTATATAATCTCCCGAAGGTTTTGACCACCGTATCACGCAATTATCCTCTGTTCTTGTTTAGAGCTGTTTTCTATCAGGGTTGTCAAGGCCAGGCATCATGTCGTCCCCCTCCTCCAACAATGGTGACAACGATGCTTGGCTGATGAAGATAGAGCTGAAGAGGGAAGAACCCATGGAGATCAACAAGGATGAAGGGATCAAGAAGGCCACGGAGGACCAAGTTCTGGCAACAAAAGACATCCTTCAACTTGATCACAATCTTCTTACCCCAACTGAGATCGAAGCTTTTAAGATGATTGAGTTAGCTCGTATACAAAACAAGTATCTCACACGTGAAAATATTATGTTGAAGGAGCATATAGTTGCACATTATCCGCAAGTTGGAGGATCTCTTACGCTCGATGTGCGACTACCCATCATCACCACCATCTTATTCACCAGCAAAGGAGACCTAATCATATGGGTATGGGCACTCCCCTTGGCAACTGCCAAGCTTGGGGGAGGTGTCCCGGTATCGTATCACCATCACACTCCTATCTTTACCCTTTTTCTTAGTTCGATCCTTTTAGTAATATCTTGATCTAGTAAAATAAAGTTTTTTGGTATGATTTAGTTTTGAGTTTTGCTTTATGATCCCTTTATGTAATCGAGCCTGTGAGCTATATAATAAAGATTAGTGTTGAGTCAAGGGCTTGATTATTTTGATCTTGAAGGAATAAAAGAAAAAGAAAGAATATAAAGAAATAAAGAGATCATATTGATCTTATGGAGAGTAATGACTTCACATAGAAAGAGTATGATGATTAAAAGTTGTTGAGAGTTGACAAACATAGCTTTGGTCATTGTTGCAATTAATAGGATGTAATAAAGAAAGAGAGGTTTTACATATAAATATACTATCTTGGACATCTTTTATGATTGTGAGCACTCATTAAAATATGACATGCTAAAGAGTTGATGTTGGACAAGGAAGACAACATAATGGGTTATGTTTTCTTATATCTGAGATAAAGTATATTGTCATGGATCATCCAACATGTTGAGCTTGCCTTTCTCCCTCATGCTAGCCAATTCTTAGCACCAAGTAGAGATACTACTTGTGCTTCCAAATACCCTTAAACCCATTTTTGCCATGAGAGTCCACCATATCTACCTATGGATTGAGTAAGATCCTTCAAGTAAGTTGTCATCGGTGCAAGCAATAAAAATTGCTCTCTAAATATGTATGACTTATTAGTGTGGGAGAAAATAAGCTTTATACGATCTTGTGATGTGGAAGAAATAAAACCGACGGACTGCATAATAAAGGTCCACATCACAAGTGGCAATATAAAGTGACGTTCTTTTGCATTAAGATTTTGTGCACCCAACCCCGAAAGCGCATGGCAACCTCTGCTTCCCTCTGCGAAGGGCCTATCTTTTACTTTTATCTCTTACCCTTATGCAAGAGTCATGGTGATTTTCACCTTTCCTTTTTACATTTTATCCTTTGGCAAGCACAATGTGTTGGAAAGATCTTGATATATATATATATATATATATATATATATATATATATATATATATATATATATATATATATCCAACTGGATGTAAGTTAGCATGAACTATTATTGTTGACATTACCCTTGAGGTAAAAGGTTGGGAGGCGAAACAATAAGCCCCTATCTTTCTCTGTGTCCGATTAATACTCCGTAACCGCAAGTATTGCGTGAGTGTTAGCAATTGTGAAAGACTAAATGATAGTTGAGTATGTGAACTTGCTGAAAATCTCTTACATAGACTCTTTCCGATATTATGATAAATTGCAATTGCGTCAATGACTGAGACTATAGTTTGTTAGTTCTCAATAAAGTTTCTGATTCATACTTGACATTGTGAATAGATTATTACTTGAGCATAAGAAATCATATGACAATATCCATATATGTTGCTGTTATAAGAATGATCATGATGCCCTCATGTCCGTATTTTATTTTATCGACACCTCTATCTCTAAACATGTGGACATATTTATCGTTATCGGCTTCCGCTTGAGGACAAGCGAGGTCTAAGCTTGGGGGAGTTGATACGTCCATTTTGCATCATGCTTTTATATCGATATTTATTGCATTATGGGCTGTTATTACATTATGTCACAATACTTATGCCTATTCTCTCTTATTTTACAAGGTTTACATAAAGAGGGAGAATGCCGGTAGTTGGAATTCTGGGCTGGAAAAGGAGCAAATATTAGAGACCTATTCTGCACAACTCCAAAAGTCCTGAAACTCCACGGAAGTTATTTTTGGAAATAAAAAAAAATATTGAGCGAAAGAAATACCAGAGGGGGCCCACACCTTGGCCACTGAGGGTGGGGGCGCGCCCTACCCCCCTGGGCGCGCCCCCCTGCCTCGTGGGCCCCCTGTTGGCCCTCCGGTGCCCATCTTCTGCTACATGAAGTCTTTCGCCCGAGGAAAAATCATAAGCAAGCTTTTGGACGAGACTCCCCCGCCACGAGGCGGAACCTTGGCGGAACCAATCTAGGGCTCCGGCAGAGCTGTTCTGCCGGGGACACTTCCCTCCGGGAGGGGGAAATCATCGCCATCGTCATCACAAACGCTCCTCTCATCGGGAGGGGGCCAATCTCCATCAACATCTTCACCAGCACCATCTCCTCTCAAACCCTAGTTCATCTCTTGTATCCAATTCTTGTCTCTAAGTCTGGGATTGGTACCTGTAGGTTGCTAGTAGTGTTGATTACTCCTTGTAGTAGATGCTAGTTGGTTTATTTGGTGGAAGATCATATGTTCAGATCCTATATGCATATTAATACTCCTCTGATTATGAACATGAATATGCTTTGTGAGTAGTTACGTTTGTTCCCGAGGACATGGGAGAAGTCTTGCTATTAGTAGTCATGTGAATTTGGTATTCGTTCAATATTTTGATGAGATGTATGTTGTCTCTCCTCTAGTGGTGTCATGTGAACATCGACTACATGACACTTCACCATTATTTGGGCCTAGAGGAAGGCATTGGGAAGTAATAAGTAGATGATGGGTTGCTAGAGTGACAGAAGTTTAAACCCTAGTTTATGCGTTGCTTCGTAAGGGGCTGATTTGGATCCATATGTTTCATGCTATGGTTAGGTTTACCTTAATACTTCTTTTGTAGTTGCGGATGCTTGCAATAGGAGTTAATCATAAGTGGGATGCTTGTCCAAGTAAGGACAGTACCCAAGCACCGGTCCACCCACATATCAAATTATCAAAGTACCGAACGCGAATCATATGAACGTGATGAAAACTAGCTTGACGATAATTCCCATGTGTCCTCGGGAGCGCTTTTCTCTATATAAGAGTTTGTCCAGGCTTGTCCTTTGCTACAAAAAGGATTGGGCCACCTTGCTGCACTTTATTTACTTTATTTACTTGTTGCTCGTTACAAATTATCTTATCACGAAACTATCTGTTACCTATAATTTCAGTGCTTGCAGAGAATACCTTGCTGAAAACCGCTTATCATTTCCTTCTGCTCCTCGTTGGGTTCGACACTCTTACTTATCGAAAGGACTACGATAGATCCCCTATACTTGTGGGTCATCAGTAGACAACACTCTCCCCTCTCGTTGCTATGCATCACCATGATCTTGCGTGTGTGTAGGAATTTTTTTGAAATTACTACGTTCCCCAACAGTGGCCTCCGAGCCAGGTTTATGCGTAGATGTTATATGCACGAGTAGAAGACAAGTGAGTTGTGGGCGATACTAGTCATACTGCTTACCAGCATGTCATACTTTGATTCGACGGTATTGTTGGATGAAGCGCCCGGACCGACATTACGTGTACACTTACGCGAGACTGGTTCTACCGACGTCCTTTGCACACAGGTCGCTGGCAGGTGTCAGTTTCTCCAACTTTAGTTGAATCGAGTGTGTCTACGCCCGGTCCTTGTTGAAGGTTAAAACAACACATACTTGACGAAATATCGTTGTGGTTTTGATGCGTAGGTAAGAGCGGTTCTTGCTCAGCCCGTAGCAGCCACGTAAAACTTGCAACAACAAAGTAGAGGACGTCTAACTTGTTTTTGCAGGGCATGTTGTGATGTGATATGGTCAAGACATGATGCTAAATTTTATTGTATGAGATGATCATGTTTTGTAACGGAGTTATCGGCAACTGGCAGGAGCCATATAATTGTCGCTTTATTGTATGAAATGCAATCGCCATGTAATTGCTTTACTTTATCACTAAGCGGTAGCGATAGTCATAGAAGCAATAGTTGGCGAGACGACAACGATGCTACGATGGAGATCAAGGTGTCGCGTCGGTGACGATGGTGATCATTACGGTGCTTTGGAGATGGAGATCAAAGGCAAAAGATGATGATGGCCATAACATATCACTTATGTTGATTGCATGTGATGTTTATCTTTTATGCATCTTATTTTGCTTAGTTTGGCGGTAGCATTATAAGATGATCTCTCACTAAATTTCAAGGTACAAGTGTTCTCCCTGAGTATGCACCGTTGCGAAAGTTCGTCGTGCCGAGACACCACGTGATGACCGGGTGTGACAAGCTCTATGTTCACATACAACGGGTGCAAGCCAGTTTTGCACACGCAGAATACTCGGGTTAAACTTGACGAGCCTAGCATATGCAGATATGGCCTCGGAACACTGAGACCGAAAGGTCGAGCGTGAATCATATAGTAGATATGATCAACGTGATGTTCACCATTGAAAACTACTCCATCTCACGTGATGATCGGACATGGTTTAGTTGATATGGATCACGTGATCACTTAGATGATTAGAGGGATGTCTATCTAAGTGGGAGTTCTTAAGTAATTTGATTAATTGAACTTTAATTTATCATGACCTTAGTACCTGATAGTATTTTGCATGTCTATGTTGTTGTATATAGATGGCCCGTGCTATTGTTCCATTGAATTTTAATGTGTTCCTAGAGAAAGCTAAGTTGAAAGATGATGGTAGCAACTACACAGACTGGGTCCGTAACTTGAGGATTATCCTCATTGCTGCACAGAAGAATTATGTCCTGGAAGCACCGCTAGGTGCCAAACCCGCTGCAGGAGCAACGCCAGATGTTATGAACGTCTGGCAGAGCAAAGCTGATGACTACTCGATAGTTCAGTGTGCCATGCTTTACGGCTTAGAACCGGGACTTCAACGACGTTTTGAACGTCATGGAGCATATGAGATGTTCCAGGAGTTGAAGTTAATATTTCAAGCAAATGCCCGGATTGAGAGATATGAAGTCTCCAATAAGTTCTACAGCTGCAAGATGGAGGAGAATAGTTCTGTCAGTGAGCTTATACTCTAAATGTCTGGGTATAAAAATCACTTGATTCAACTGGGGTTTAATCTTCCAGATGATAGTGTCATTGACAGAATTCTTCAATCACCGCCACCAAGCTACAAGAGCTTCGTGATGAACTATAACATGCAAGGGATGGATAAGACAATTCCCGAGCTCTTCGCGATGCTAAAGGTTGCGGAGGTAGAAATCAAGAAGGAGCATCAAGTGTTGATGGTCAACAAGACCACCAGTTTCAAGAAAAAGGGTAAAGGGAAGAAGGGGAACTTCAAGAAGAACGGCAAGCAAGTTGCTGCTCAAGTGAAGAAACCCAAGTCCGGACCTAAGCCTGAGACTGAGTGCTTCTACTGCAAAGGGACTGGTCACTTGAAGCGGAACTGCCCCAAGTATTTGGCGGATAAGAAGGATGGCAAGGTGAACAAAGGTATATGTGATATACATGTTATTGATGTGTACCTTACTAATGCTCGCAGTAGCACCTGGGTATTTGATAGTGGTTCTGTTGCTAATATTTGCAACTCGAAACAGGGACTACGGATTAAGCGGAGATTGGCTAAGGACGAGGTGACGATGCGCGTGGGAAATGGTTCCAAAGTCGATGTGATTGCGGTCGGCACGCTACCTCTACATCTACCTTCGGGATTAGTTTTAGACCTGAATAATAGTTATTTGGTGCAAGCGTTGAGCATGAACATTATATCTGGATCTTGTTTGATGCGAGACGGTTATCCATTTAAATCAGAGAATAATGGTTGTTCTATTTATATGAGTAATATCTTTTATGGTCATGCACCCTTGAAGAGTGGTCTATTTATATTGAATCTCGATAGTAGTGATACACATATTCATAATATTGAAGCCAAAAGATGTAGAATTGATAATGATAGTGCAACTTATTTGTGGCGCCGTTTAGGTCATATTGGTGTAAAGCGCATGAAGAAACTCCATTCTGATGGACTTTTGGAATCACTTGATTATGAATTACTTGGTACTTGCGAACCATGCCTCATGGGCAAGATGACTAAAACGCCGTTCTCCGGAACAATGGAGCGAGCAATAGATTTGTTGGAAATCATACGTACTGATGTATGTGGTCTGATGAATGTTGAGGCTCGCGGCGGGTATTGTTATTTTCTCACCTTCACAGATGATTTGAGCAGATATGGGTATATTTACTTAATGAAACATAAGTCTGAAACATTTGAAAAGTTCAAAGAATTTCAGAGTGAAGTGGAAAATCGTCGTAACAAGAAAATAAAGTTTCTACGATCTGATTGTGGAGGAGAATATTTGAGTACGAGTTTGATCTTCATTTGAAACAATGCGGAATAGTTTCGCAACTCACGCCACCCGGAACACCACATCGTAATGGTGTGTCCGAACGTCGTAATCGTACTTTACTGGATATAGTGTGATCTATGATGTCTCTTACTGATTTACCGCTATAGTTTTGGGGTTATGCTTTAGAGACGGCTGCATTCATGTTAAATAGGGCACCATCTAAATCCGTTGAGACGACACCTTATGAACTGTGGTTTGGCAGGAAACCAAAGTTGTCGTTTCTTAAAATTTGGGGCTGCGATGCTTATGTGAAAAAGCTTCAACCTGATAAGCTCGAACCCAAATCGGAGAAATGTGTCTTCATAGGATACCCAAAGGAGACAGTTGGGTACACCTTCTATCACAGATCCGAAGGCAAGACATTCGTTGCTAAGAATGGATCCTTTCTAGAGAAGGAGTTTCTCTTGAAAGAAGTGAGTGGGAGGAAAGTAGAACTTGATGAGGTAACTGTACCTACTCCCTTATTGGAAAGTAGTTCATCACAGAATTCTATTCCTGTGACTCCTACACCAATTAATGAGGAAGCTAATGATGATGATCATGTAACTTCAGATCAAGTTACTACTGAACCTCGTAGGTCAACCAGAGTAAGATCCACACCAGAGTGGTACGGTAATCCTGTTCTAGAGGTCATTTTACTTGACCATGACGAACCTACGAACTATGAGGAAGCGATGATGAGCCCAGATTCCACAAAATGGCTTGAGGCCATGAAATCTGAGATAGATCCATGTATGAGAACAAAGTGTGGACTTTGGTTGACTTGCCCGATGATCAGCAAGCCATCGAGAATAAATGGATCTTCAAGAAGAAGACTGACGCTGACGGAAATGTTACTGTCTACAAAGCTCGACTTGTTGCGAAAGGTTTTCGACAAGTTCAAGGAGTTGACTATGATGATACCTTCTCACCCGTAGCGATGCAAGTCCGTCCGAATCATGTTAGCAATTGCCGCATTTTATGATTATGAAATTTGGCAAATGGATGTAAAGACTGCATTCCTGAATGGATTTCTGGAAGAAGAGTTGTATATGATGCAACCTGAAGGTTTTATCGATCCAAAGGATGCTAAGAAAGTGTGCAAGCTCCAGTGATCCATTTATGGACTGGTGCAAGCATCTCGGAGTTAGAATAAATGTTTTGATAGTGTGATCAAAGCATATGGTTTTATAAAGACTTTTGGAGAAGCCTGTATTTACAAGAAAGTGACTGGGAGCTCTGTAGCATTTCTAATATTATATGTGGATGACATATTGTTTATTGGAATGATATAGAATTTCTGGATAGCATAAAAGGATACTTGAATAAGAGTTTTTCAATGAAAGACCTCGGTGAAGCTGCTTATATATTGGGCATCAAGATCTATAGAGATAGGTCGAGACGCTTAATTGGACGTTCACAAAGCACATACCTTGATAAAGTTTTGAAGAAGTTCGAAATGGATCAAGCAAAGAAAGGGTTCTTGCCTGTGTTACAAGGTGTGAAATTGAGTCAGACTCAATGCCCGACCACTGCAGAAGATAGAGAGAAAATCAAAGGTGTTCCCTATGCTTCAGCCATAGGCTCTATAATGTATGCAATGTTGTGTACCAGACCTGATTTGTGCCTTGCTATTAGTTTAGCAGGGAGGTACCAAAGTAATCCAGGAGTGGATCACTGTACAACGGTCAAGAACATCCTGAAATACCTGAAAAGGACTAAGGATATGTTTCTCATTTATGGAGGTGACAAAGAGCTCGTTGTAAATGGTTACGTCGATGCAAGTTTTGACACTGATCCAGATGACTCTAAGTCACAAATCGGATACATATTTATATTGAACGGTGGAGCTGTCAGTTGGTGCAGTTCTAAGCAAAGCGTCGCGGCGGGATCTACGTGTGAAGCGAAGTACATAGCTGTTTTGGAAGCAGCAAATGAAGGAGTCTGGATGAAGAAGTTCATATCCGATCTAGGTGTCATACCTAGTGCATCGGGTCCAATGAAAATCTTTTGTGACAATACTGGTGCAATTGCCTTGGCAAAGGAATCCAGATTTCACAAGAGAACCAAACACATCCAGAGACGCTTCAATTCCATCCGCGATCAAGTCAAGGAGGGAGACATAGAGATTTGCAAGATACATATGGATCTGAATATTGCAGACCCGTTGACTAAGCCTCTCTCACGAGCAAAACATGATCAGCACCAAGACTCCATGGGTGTTAGAATCATTACTGTGTAATCTAGATTATTGACTCTAGTGCAAGTGGGAGACTGAAGGAAATATGCCCTAGAGGCAATAATAAAGCTGTTATTTATATTTCCTTATATCATGATAAATGTTTATTATTCATGCTAGAATTGTATTAACCGGAAACTTAGTACATGTGTGAATACATAGACAAACAGAGTGTCACTAGTATTCCTCTACTTGACTAGCTCGTTGAATCAAAGATGGTTAAGTTTCCTAGCCATAGACATGAGTTGTCATTTGGTTAACGGGATCACATCATTAGAGAATGATGTGATTGACTTGACCCATTCCGTTAGCTTAGCACTTGATCATTTAGTATATTGCTATTGCTTTCTCCATGACTTATACATGTTCCTATGACTATGAGATTATGCAACTCCCGAATACCGGAGGAACACTTTGTGTGCTACAAAATGTCACAACGTAACTGGGTGATTATAAAGGTGCTCTACAGGTGTCTCCGATGGTACTTGTTGAGTTGGCATAGATCAAGATTAGGATTTGTCACTCCGATTGTCGGAGAGGTATCTCTGGGCCCTCTCGATAATGCACATCACTATAAGCCTTGCAAGCAATGTAACTAATGAGTTAGTTGCGGGATGATGCATTACGGAACGAGTAAAGAGACTTGCCAGTAACGAGATTGAACTAGGTATTGAGATACCGACGATCGAATCTCGGGCAAGTAAAATACCGTTGACAAAAGGAACAATGTATGTTGTTATGCGGTTTGACCAATAAAGATCTTCGTAGAATATGTAGGAACCAATATGAGCATCCAGGTTCCACTATTGGTTATTGACCGGTGATGAGTCTCGGTCATTTCTACATAGTTCTCAAACCCGTAGGGTCCGCACGCTTAAAGTTCGGTGACGATCGGTATTATGAGTTTATGTGTTTTGATGTACCGAAGGTAGTTCGGAGTCCCGGATATGATCACGGACATGACGAGGAGTCTCGAAATGGTCGAGACATAAAGGTCGATATATTGGACGACTATATTTGGACATCGTAACGGTTCCGGGTGAGATCGGGAATATACCAGAGTACCGGGAGGTTACCGGAACCCCCCGGGAGGTATATGGGCCTTATTGGGCCATAGTGGGAGAGAGGAGAAGGGAGGAAAGGAGGGGGCGCGCCCCCAAGCCCAATACGAATTGGGAGGGGGGCCGACCCCCCTTTCCTTCCTCCTCCCCCCTTCCTTCCACTCCTAGTCCAACTAGGGAAGGGGGGAATCCTACTCCCGGTGGGAGTAGGACTCCCCATGGGGCACGCCATAGGAGGGCTGGCCCTCCCCCTCCTCCACTCCTTTATATACGGGGGAGGGGGCACCCAATAGACACACAAGTTGATCATTGATCTTTTAGCCGTGTGCGGTGCCCCCCTCCACCATAATCCACCTCGGTCGTATCGTCATAGTGCTTAGGCAAAGCCTTGCGCCGGTAGCTTCATCATCACCGTCATCACGCCGTCGTGCTGACAAAGCTCTTCCCCGACACTCTGCTGGATCGTGAGTTCGTGGGACGTCACCGAGCCAAACGTGTGCAGATCGCGGAGGTGCCGTACCTTCGGTGCTAGGATCGGTCGATCGTGAAGACGTACGACTACATCAACCGCGTTTTCATAACGCTTCCGCTTACGGTCTACAAGGGTACGTAGACAACACTCTCCCCTCTCGTTGCTATGCTCACCATGATCTTGCGTGTGCGTAGGATTTTTTTGAAATTACTACGTTCCCCAACAAGACGGTCCTTGATCACCGCCAGGGTTAGATGGACGGTCCTTGTTCAGAGCTAGGGTTAACGGGGTTTGGGAGGGGTTTGGAGCAGTCAAAGATAGGTTTGACCAGATTTCAAATGAGCATAATAAATTAAATAAAAATCAGAAAAATGAAAAACCTGCGCACATAGTTTTCTTATGTCATATACTAACGATTTAAGTTGATAAACAAGGTTTACATACATTTAAACGAAAAGTTCATGTGTCTTATGTGATATCTCAAGTATCTCAAACTCTCTTGTGTGAAGTGAAGAGAAGTGTTTTGAAGAAATGAACATGAAAATTTCAAAAACCTCACCACAGCTTCATTTTGGAGTGACTAAGAAGGATCCAGGCTTAGTTTTTCATTTTGATGTTTTAGACTTGTTTAAATCTTGGTCAAAGTTAGGTTTGACCAGAATTCAAATGAGCAAAACAAAATTCAAAAAAAAGAGAGGAAAAACCAGTGCACATAGTCTTTGTATATAGAATATATGTGTAGGAAAGTTATTTGGCTCAAATAGACAAGGTCAAAAAAATCTTGCTTAGAAATGAGGCCGTTTACCCTACCTTTGGAGCTCTTTTTTAGCACATTTTTCATGAATGTGAGTTTACCAAAGTTTCGAAAGAATTTCAACATCCATATAGCATGTCAAATTTGAAGTTCTAACATAGTTCCAACATCATTCAAACATAGTTCTAACATAGGTCCAACATCATTGAACAGAAATACAACATTATTCATAATGTTTCATAATTATCCATAAATAGCGTTGGGGCTTCTGTCTGTTCCTTGAGCTTCTTGCCATCACTTTGCTCCTCGTGCACCTTGTGCTCATTGCTTCTTATCTTCTCCTCTTGGTTGTCGGTACCTTGCGTGTCTTCTTCAAACCTACCACGGAGCTGTGCAAAACATAAAGGGTAATGAGATCATGTCAAGTGATAAATGTACAGTAGTATTTGCAAGATTTACATACCTAGCAGAACTCACAACAACAGAAGGTTGGTCACCATTTGGAACCTCACTTGGATCACCATTTGGAGCCTCACTTGGATCACCATTTGGAGCCTCACTTGAATCATCATTTGGAGGATATTTTGGATCATCGTCAAATTCATGCGGCTGTTGACCATCATCATTTGGAACCTCGTCAAAATCCTCATCTGATGCAACCGGCCGTTGACCATCATTTTCATCATCTGTTGAGGCAACCGCCTGCTGACCAACATTTTCATCGAAGCCTTCATCGAAACTCTCTCCGAACGCTGGATCTACTGTGTTATCACAATACTTACCGAAATGACCAGACCCACCACACCTTGTGCACTTACGCTTCCTCGCTCCAAGTCTAGCTCCTTCCTGCGAGGTTTGATTCGACTCTTCCTTGGTCTACCTGCTGCTCTCTTCAGAACTGGAGCGCAAAGCTTGAATCCTGGGTCCACCATGTCCCATTGTTGTTTTTCCTCCATAGCAGGCAATGCATACGCATATGTGGCTTTGAACCTTGCAACAGAGTAGTAATCATGCACATACTGTTGTATGTTCCCTGGTGGACCTGAGAGAGAAGTGATGAAAAACAAGGAATGAATGCATGGCAACCCGGTTATCTGCCATTGCCTACAACTGCAAGTTAAAGCTTCTAAATCCACTGGATATCTCCATTCCCTCTTCTCTTTATCCAAATATGATATCTCTATTGTGGTACCTGAGAAAAGAGTCATGTTCATTTCCAAGTCTGTTGTTTTCTGCTTCAGTTCATTCATCACGGCAGGGATGATAATGTGGCCCATGAATTTTGCCTCGGCTATTCCTGCACGATAATGAAATTTCTGCATGTATTCTATCCTTATCCTGTCAAGCAAATCCACCATATAATGACCCTTTAGTTTCCGGATCGTTGAGTTGAAAGACTCTGCTAGATTACTGTGCACATAGTCAACTTTGCTCAGTTCACTGAATTGGCTTCTGGCCCATAACTTGGAGTGGTGTGTTTCCAAGTATTCTTTCACTTTGGGATTCATGTATAACTGCCTCATGTGGTAGTTGTGCTTCTTCACACTGCAAGTCAAAGATGCTGGCCATAAATTGTCAGTATACACCTTTCCTTTGAATTTCTTCATGAAATTTGCAGCAAGATGACGCATGCATTCCCTATGCTCTACTCTAGGGAACACATTGTCCACGGCCACTTATAAACCTTTGTAGGCATTCATATGAATGACCAAACCATTGGGATGTGCAATAGCCCGGCGCAGATTATGCAAAAACCAAGTCCAGCTCTCCTCAGACTCTGTCTCCAGCACACCGTACGCAACTGGAAATACAAAACTGTGTGCATCAACTGCACAAGCTACTACTAACTGTCCTTTAAACCTCCCTGTGAGAAAAGTGGCATCAATAGCCAAATAAGGCCTGCAGCCTGCCAAGAAACCCAGGCGACAAGCCTCAAAGTAGAAAAAAGCCCTCCTAAGCATTCCTTGGTCTTTGTCACTCCCCTGAATGTGTACTCCATGGTGTGGTGGTCAATATCTACAATACTACCTGGGCTGGTTCTCTCCACTTCACCTTTGAATGAATACAACAATTGAAAAATTTCCTGCCAGTTACCATAAATAGAATCCATAGCATGTTGTTTACCATTGAACAACCTCATGTATGGTAAATCTATCTTGAACTTGTCTTTGATGTTCTTCTGCAATTCCTTTGGACCCACTTGCTGGTTTTCTTTCACCCACTTCGTTACTTCTTCTGCCACCCATGTTGACTTGGCTCTACTGATTGTATCCTTCCTAAGGGTTGATTCCTGGCATGTGTGCTTAAAAGGGTTCACTTTGACCTGAACATTCGTGCTATTTCGCATTTTAGATGCGAGCATCCTCCATGGACAACCCTCAGTCGGACAGTGCACTCTGTAACGTACTTGATCGCTCTTGTCAACTTTGAAAGTACGTTCTATCTTGATGCAGTATGTCACAAGTGCATTTCTACACTCAGTCATGGATGCAAAAACGGTACCTTCTTACATATGAGGGTTCAAAGGGTCCCATTCAACAGCTGCAAGGTCTTCGTCCTCACCCACAACGTCATCATCCACACGGACTGCATTGTGAGCCTCATCTTGGTTTCCAGCCCGAGGTGCCCGTCGTAAATTCTGAGTAACATCAGAATATAGCTTCTCTTCATCAACCCCAGAATTGTATTCATCAGGCTCCACTTCAAGCAGGACCCTACTGCCGGTGCCCACACTTGTCGAGCCACCACGTCGCAGTGCACTAACTGAACTGTTCTGGCTAGAGATGCCATTACGATGACTTGGTTCTTCCCGAGATGTTGCACCCGCCATCCTAGGTCCAAATGCCTGCTCAAGCACATCAATTTGCAGCCTCACATGAAAATTCTCTTTCTCTTTATGCCTAGCAAACATGGTAGCCAGCTCTTCATCATTACTAACTATCACCCATTTCTTTTCCCCATCATAGTATTTGTATACCACTTCATCAAGCAAACCCCAAGGATATTGGCTACAAATTACCTCCCCAAATTGTCTGAAACTCTAATTACTAGCCATTGGCAATCGGTAATCGAAACCTCCTTGGAATTTCTTCTTATTCTTTGCATTGAACATGTACCAGTCCCTTCTAATGTGCACCAAGAAAGCAAACCGCAACTCCATCCTAACCGATGAAAAACAGAGACGCAATCAGCACACTAATCGGGCAAACCTACTCGAATCGACTGTTCAAATGCACAACTAAGCTCAATCTAAACATGAGGCGTGACTTACCCCTCGGGAACCGAGTCGTGGACGCGGCGGATCTCTGGCCCGATGCCTGCCTCGCCAAATACTCCAGGGTCGTTGCTGCTCGCCATTTCGCCCTGGGGTTCTTCCTCCTTGTTCAAACAGCTCCACTAGCCCCCCACCTTTGAGCGCTCCGGCCGGGCGCACGGAAGGAGGCCGCGCCGCGGGTTGAGCAGGTGGCGGGCGCCCCACCCGTGGCACCGTAGGAAGGTGGCGGGCGGAGCAGGTAGCGGTGGAGCGTCGGCGCAGGACGGTAGCGGCGGAGCAGGCCGTGCAGCTGGTGGCGGGGCAGGTGTTAGCTGCGGCGCATGTGGCGGCGGCGGCGCAGGACGGTCGGCCGGCGAATGGGCAGAATGGGCGTCGATTTGGCCAGCTAGAACCCTACGAATGATTTGAGGATTTTGTTGCACGGGCCCACATGTCAGCTCCGGACCCACGTCCACGCGGTCCCACGTGTAAGCTCCGGACCCACAACCACTAACGCCGGCGGACAGAATGGACTAAAATCTGGCCGTTTGGCCTCGTCATAGTAGCTGCGCATGGACTAGGGGTAAAACTGAGCACAATTCGTATCTGAGGGCAAAACTGAGCACATGGACACCACTGAGGCCAAAAGGATAATTAACCCATCATTTTATAGCAACTTTATATCATTTTTTGGGACTAACCTATTGACCCAGTGCCCAGTGCCAGTTGCTGTTTTTTTGCTTGTTTTTTACATCGCAGGAAATCAATATCAAACGGAGTCCAAACACCGCGAACCTTTTTGTGGATTTTTGATGGGCCAGAAGACTCCCGATGGACTAGAGCGGCACCTGGGGGGTGCCCCGAGGGGGTCACAACCCACCAGGGCACGCCTGGGGCCCAGGCACGCCGAGGTGGGTTGTGCCCACCTCGGTGGCCTCCCGCACCCCTTCTTTGCACTATAAATTCCCAAACATCCTGAAACCCTTGGGGGTTAACCTAGATCAGAAGTTCCGCCGCCGCAAGGCTCTGTAGCCACCGAAAACCAATATAGACCCGTTCCGGCACCCTGCCGGAGGGGGGAATCATCTCCGGTGGCCATCTTCATCATCCCGGTAGCCACCACGATGAGGAGGGGGTAGTCCACCCTCGGGGCTGAGGGTTTGTACCAGTAGCTATGTGTTTAATATCTCTCTCTCTCGTGATCTATATCATGGGCTTTGTTAATATAGATGGATCATATGATGTTTCTCCCCTCTATACTCTTGTTGTGATGAATTGAATCTTTACCCTTTGAAGTTTTGTCTTGTCGGATTGAATATTTAGATATGAGAACACATGATGTATGTCTTGCGGTATAAATACTTGAGGCGACAATGAGGTATCATATTGATTCACTTGATGTATGTTATGGCACTCAACTTGCAGATTCCCGAGGTGACATTGGGGTAATCTATGCATAGGGGTTGATGCACGTTTTTATTATCTTTTCTCTGATAGAAACTTTGGGTTCTCCTTGTAGTTCTTTGTGTGGATTTGTTGGGGAACGTAGCAGAAATTCAAAATTTTCTACGCATCACCAAGATCAATCTATGGAGTAATCTAGCAACGAGGGGAAGGGGAGTGCATCTACATACCCTTGTAGGTCGCGATGCGGAAGCGTTGCAAGAACGCGGATGAAGGAGTCGTACTCGTAGCGATTCAGATCGCGGTTGATTCCGATCTAAGCACCGAAGAACGGTGCCTCCGCGTTCAACACACGTGCAGCCCGGTGACGTCTCCCACGCCTTGATCCAGCAAGGAGAGAGGGAGAGGTTGGGGAAGACTCCATCCAGCAGCAGCACGACGGCGTGGTGGTGATGGAGGAGCGTGGCAATCCCGCAGGGCTTCGCCAAGCACCGCGGGAGAGGAGGAGGAGGAGGTAGGGCTGCGCCAGGGAGAGGAAAACTCATGTGTTTGCAGCCCCCAATACCTCAACTATATATAGGGGAGAGGGAGGGGGCTGCGCCCCCTCTAGGGTTTCCACCCCAAGGGGTGCGGCAGCCACAAAACCCATCTAGGGCGGCGGCCAAGGGGGGAGAGGGGGAAACTTGCCCCCCAAGCAAGGTGGAGGCGCCCCCTCCCCAAACCCTAGGCGCCTTGGGCCCTGGTGGGGGGCGCACCAGCCCACCTGGGGCTGGTCCCCTCCCACACTTGGCCCACGCAGCCTTCTGGGGCTGGTGGCCCCACTTGGTGGACCCCCGGGACCCTCCCGGTGGTCCCGGTACATTACCGATAACACCCGAAACTTTTCCGGTGACCAAAATAGGACTTCCCATATATAAATCTTTACCTCCGAACCATTCCGGAACTCCTCTGACGTCCGGGATCTCATCCGGGACTCCGAACAACTTTCGGGTTACCGCATACTAATATCTATACAACCCTAGCGTCACCGAACCTTAAGTGTGTAGACCCTACGGGTTCGGGAGACATGCAGACATGACCGAGACGACTCTCCGGTCAATAACCAACAGCGGGATCTGGATACCCATGTTGGCTCCCACATGCTCCTCGATGATCTCATCGGATGAACCACGATGTCGAGGATTCAATCAATCCCGTATACAATTCCCTTTGTCTACCGGTATAGTACTTGCCCGAGATTCGATCGTCGGTATCCCGATACCTTGTTCAATCTCATTACCGGCAAGTCTCTTTACTCGTTCCGTAACACATCATCCCGTGATCAACTCCTTGGTCACATTGTGCACATTATGATGATGTCCTACCGAGTGGGCCCAGAGATACCTCTCCGTTTACACGGAGTGACAAATCCCAGTCTCGATTCATGCCAACCCAACAGACACTTTCGGAGATACCTGTAGTGCACCTTTATAGCCACCCAGTTACGTTGTGACGTTTGGTACACCCAAAGCATTCCTACGGTATCCGGGAGTTGCACAATCTCATGGTCTAAGGAACTGATACTTGACATTAGAAAAGCTCTTAGCAAACGAACTACACGATCTTGTGCTAGGCTTAGGATTGGGTCTTGTCCATCACATCATTCTCCTAATGATGTGATCCCGTTATCAACGACATCCAATGTCCATGGTCAGGAAACCGTAACCATCTATTGATCAACGAGCTAGTCAACTAGAGGCTTACTAGGGACATGGTGTTGTCTATGTATCCACACATGTATCTGAGTTTCCTATCAATACAATTCTAGCATGGATAATAAACGATTATCATGAACAAGTAAATATAATAATAACCAATTTATTATTGCCTCTAGGGTATATTTCCAACAGTCTCCCACTTGCACTAGAGTCAATAATCTAGTCCACATCACCATGTGATTAACACTCATAGGTCACATCACCATGTGACCAACATCTAAAGAGTTTAGTAGAGTCAACAATCTAGTTCACATCACTATGTGATTAACACTCAATGAGTTCTGGTTTGATCATGTTATGCTTGTGAGAGAGGTTATTAGTCAACGGGTCTGAACCTTTCAGATCCGTGTGTGCTTTACGAATATCTATGTCATCTTGTGGATGCTACCACGCGCTACTTGGAGCCATTTCAAATAATTGCTCTACTATACGAATCCGGTTTACTACTCAGAGTCATCCGGATTAGTGTCAAAGTTCGCATCGACGTAACCCTTTACGACGAACTCCTTTTCACCTCCATATTCGAGAAAATTCCTTAGTCCACTAGATACTAAGGATAAGTTCGACCGCTGTCATGTGATCCATTCCCGGATCACTATTGTACCCCTTGACCAACTCATGGCAATGCACACTTCATGTGCGGTACACAGCATAGCATACTGTAGAGCCTACGTCTAAATCATAGGGGACGACCTTCATCCTTTCTCTCTCTTCTGCTGTGGTCAGGTCTTGAGTCTTACTCAATACTCACACCTTGTAACACAGCCAAGAACTCCTTCTTTGCTGATCTATTTTGAACTCTTTCAAAATCATGTCAAGGTGTGCGTTCTTTGAAAGTATCATCGGGCGTCTTGATCTATCTCTATAGATCTTGATGCCCAATATGTAAGCAGCTTTATCCAGGTTTTCCTTTGAAAAACTCCTTTCAAACAACCCTTTATGCTTTCCAGAAATTTTACATCATTTCGGATCAACAATATGTCATTCACATATACTTTTCAGAAATGTTGTAGCGCTCCCACTCACTTTATTGTAAATACAAGTTTCTAACAAACTTTGTATAAACCCAAAAACTTTGATCACTCCATCAAAGCGTATATTCTGACTCCGAGATGCTTGCTCTAGTCCATGGAAGGATCGCTGGAGCTAGCATACCTTTTAGCATCCTAAGGATCGACAAAACCTTTCTGATTGTATCACATACAACCTTTCCTTACGAAAACTGGTAAGGAAACTTGTTTTTGACATCCATCTGCCAGATTTTATAAATGCAGCTAATGCTAACATGATTCCGACGGACTTAAGCATCGCTATGGATGAGAAAATCTCATCGTAGTCAACTCCTTGAACTTGTGAAAATACTCTTTGCCACAAGTCGAGCTTCATAGACGGTAACATTACCGTCCACGTTCGTCTTCTTCTTAAAGATCCATTTATCTCATTGGCTTGCCGATCATCAGGCAAGTTCACCAAAGTCCATGCTTTGCTCTGATACATGGATCCTATCTCGGATTTCATGGCTTCTAACCATTTGTCGGAATATGGGCCCACCATCGCTTCTCCATAGCTCATAGGTTCATCGTTGTCCAACAACATGACTTCCAAGACAGGATTACGCATTACTCTGAAGTAGTACGCATCCTCGTCATCCTACGAGGTTTGGTAGTGACTTGATCCGAAGTTTCATGATCACTATCATAAGCTTCCACTTCAATTGGTGTAGGTACCACAGGAACAACTTCCTGTGCCCTGGTACACACTAGTTGAAGTGACGGTTCAATAACCTTATCAAGTCTCTACCATCCTCCCACTCAATTCTTTCGAGAGAAACTTTTCCTCGAGAAAGGACTCGTTTCTAGAAGCAATTACTTTTGCTTCCAGATCTGAAATAGGAGGTATACCCAACTGTTTTGGGTATTCTATGAAGATGCATTTATCCGCTTTGGGTTCGAGCTTATCAGCCTGAAACTTTTTCACATAAGCATCGCAGCCCCAAACTTTTAAGAAACGACAACTTAGGTTTCTCTAAACGGTGTCGTCTCAACGGAATTGCGTGGTACCCTATTTAAAGTGAATGCGGTTGTCTCTAATGCCTAACCCATAAACGATAGTGGTAATTCGATAAGAGACATCATGGCATGCACTATATCCAATAGGGTGCAGTCATGGTGTTCGGACACACCATCACACTATGGTGTTCCAGGCGGTATTAATTGTGAAACACTTTCCACAATGTCTTAATTGTGTGCCAAACTCGTAACTCAGATATCTCTATGATCATATCATAGACATTTTATCCTCTTATCACGACGATCTTCAACTTCACTCTGAAATTACTTGAACCTTTCAATAATTCAGACTTGTGTTTCATCAAGTAAATACACTCAGCATCTACTCACATCATCTGTGAAGTAAGAACACATCGATATCCACTGCGTGCCTCAGCACTCATTGGACTGCACACATCAAATGTATTACTTCCAACAAGTTGCTCTCTTGTTCCATCTTACTGAAAACGAGGCCTTTCAGTCATCTTGGCCATGTGGTATGATTTGCATGTCTCAAGTGATTCAAAATCAAGTGAGTCCAAACGATCCATCTGCATGGAGTTTCTTCATACCAATAGACATGGTTCGCATGTCTCACTCTTTTCAAAAACGAGTGAGTCCAAAGATCCATCTACATGGAGCTTCTTCATGCGTTCTATACCATTATGACTCAAATGGCAGTGCCACAAGCATGTGGTACTATCATTACTATTTTATATCTTTTGGCACGAACATGTGTATCACTGCGATCGAGATTCATTTTAGGTGTAAGACCATTGAAGGTATTATTCAAATAAATAGAGTAACCATTATTCTCCTTAAATGAATAACCGTATTGTGATAAACATAATCCAATCATGCTCAACGCAAACGCCAAATCTCGACAGCAGAGGGAGCATGCGATGCTTGATCACATCAACCTTGGAAACACTTCCAACACACATCGTCATCTCACCTTTAGCCAGTCTCCATTTATTCCGTAGCTTTTATTTTGAGTTACTAACACTTAGCAACCGAACCGGTATCTAATACCCTGGTGCTGCTAGGAGTACTAGTAAAGTACACATTCATATAATGTATATCCAATATACTTCTGTCGACCTTGCCTGCCTTCTCATCTACCACGTATCTAGGGTAGTTCCGCTTCAGTGACCGTTCCCCTCATTACAGAAGCACTTAGTCTCGGGTTTGGGTTCAACCTTGGGATTCTTCACTAGAGCAGCAAATGATTTGCTGTTTCATGAAGTATCCCTTTTGCCCTTGCCCTTCTAGAAACTAGTGGTTTTACTAACCATCAACAATTGATGCTCCTTCTTGATTTCTACTTTCGCGGTGTCAAACATCGCGAGTTGCTCAAGGATCATCGTATCTATCCCTGATATGTTATAGTTCATCACGAAGCTCTAATAGCTTGGTGGCGGTGACTATGGAGAACCATCACTATCTCATCTGGAAGATTAACTCCCACTTGATTCAAGCGATTGTGGCACTCAGACAATCTGAGCACACGCTCAATGATTGAGCTTTTCTCCCTTAGTTTGCAGGCTTAAGAAACTTGTCAGAGGTCTCATACCTCTTGACGTGGGCACTAGTCTGAAATCCCAATTTCAATCTTCGGAACATCTCATATGTTCTGCAACGTTTCACAAACGTCTTTGGTGCCACAATTCTAAACCATTAGAACTATCACGTAGTCATCAAAACGTGTATGTCAGATGTTTCGCAACATCTACAGACGACGCTGAGGTTCAGCACACCGAGCGGTGCATTAAGGACATAAGCCCTCTGTGCAGCAATGAGGACAATCCTCAGTTTACGGACCCAGTCCGCATAATTGCTACTACCAACTTTCAACTAAATTTTCTCTAGGAACATATCTTAAACGGTAGAACTAAAGCGTATGACATAATTTGCAAAGACCTTTTGACTATGTTCATGATAATTAAGTTCATCTGATTAATGAACTCCCACTCAGATAGACATCCCTCTAGTCATCTAAGTGATACATGATCCGAGTCAAACTAGGCCATGTCCGATCATCACGTGAGACGGACTAGTCATCATCGGTGAACATCTCCATGTTGATCGTATCTTCTATACGACTCATGCTCGACCTTTCGGTCTCTTGTGTTCCGAGGCCATGTCTGTACATGCTAGGCTCGTCAAGTCAACCTAAGTGTTTCGCATGTGTTCCGAGGCCATGTCTGTACATGCTAGGCTCATCAACACCCGTTGTATTCGAACGTTAGAATCTATCACACCCGATCATCACGTGGTGCTTCGAAACAACGAACCTTCGCAACGGTGCACAGTTAGGGGGAACACTTCTCTTGAAATTTTAGTGAGGGATCATCTTATTTATGCTACCGTCGTTCTAAGCAAATAAGATGTAAACATGACAAACATCACATGCAAATCATAAAGTGACGTGATATGGCCAACATCATCTTGCGCCTTAGATCTCCATCTTCGAGGCGCGGCATGATCACCTTCGTCACCGGCATGACACCATGATCTCCATCATCATGATCTCCATCATCGTGTCTTCATGAAGTTGTCTCGCCAACTATTACTTCTACTACTATGGCTAATGGTTAGCAATAAAGTAAAGTAATTACATGGCGTTTTCATTGACACGCAGGTCATACAATAAATTAAGACAACTCCTATGGCTCCTGCCGGTTGTCATACTCATCGACATGCAAGTCGTGATTCCTATTACAAGAACATGATCAATCTCATACATCACATATATCATTCATCACATCCTTTTGGCCATATCACATCACATAGCATACCCTGCAAAAACAAGTTAGACGTCCTCTAATTGTTGTTGCATGTTTTACGTGGCTGCTATGGGATTCTAGCAAGAACGTTTCTTACCTACGCAAAAGCCACAACGAGATATGCCAATTTCTATTTACCCTTCATAAGGACCCTTTTCATCGAATCCGATCCGACTAAAGTGGGAGAGACAGACACCCGCTAGCCACCTTATGCAACTAGTGCATGTCAGTCGGTGGAACCTGTCTCACGTAAGTGTACGTGTAAGGTCGGTCCGGGTCGCTTCATCCCACTATGCCGCCGAATCAAGATAAGACTAGTAACGGCAAGTAAATTGACAAAATTGACGCCCACAACTACTTTGTGTTCTACTCATGCATAGAAACTACGCATAGACCTAGCTCATGATGCCACTATTGGGGAACGTAGCAGAAATTCAAAATTTTCTACGCATCACCAAGATCAATCTATGGAGTAATCTAGCAACGAGGGGAAGGGGAGTGCATCTACATACCCTTGTAGATCGCGGATGAAGGAGTCGTACTCGTAGCGATTCAGATCGCGGTTGATTCCGATCTAAGCACCGAAGAACGGTGCCTCCGCGTTAACCACACGTGCAGCCCGGTGACGTCTCCCACGCCTTGATCCAGCAAGGAGAGAGGGAGAGGTTGGGGAAGACTCCATCCAGCAGCAGCACGACGGCGTGGTGGTGATGGAGGAGCGTGGCAATCCTGCAGGGCTTCGCCAAGCACCGCGGGAGAGGAGGAGGAGGAGGTAGGGCTGCGCCAGGGAGAGGAAAACTCATGTGTTTGTAGCCCCCAATACCACAACTATATATAGGGGAGAGGGAGGGGGCTGCGCCCCCTCTAGGGTTTCCACCCCAAGGGGTGCGGCAGCCCCAAAACCCATCTAGGGCGGCGGCCAAGGGGGGAGAGGGGGAAACTTGCCCCCCAAGCAAGGTGGAGGCGCCCCCTCCCCAAACCCTAGGCGCCTTGGGCCCTGGTGGGGGGGTGCACCAGCCCACCTGGGGCTGGTCCCCTCCCACACTTGGCCCACGCAGCCTTCTAGGGCTGGTGGCCCCACTTGGTGGACCCCCGGGACCCTCCCGGTGGTCCCGGTACATTACCGATAACACCCTAAACTTTTCCGGTGACCAAAACAGGACTTCCCATATATAAATCTTTACCTCCGGACCATTCCGAAACTCCTCGTGACGTCCGGGATCTCATCCGGGACTCCGAACAACTTTCGGGTTACCGCATACTAATATCTCTACAACCCTAGCGTCACCGAACCTTAAGTGTGTAGACCCTACGGGTTCGGGAGACATGCAGACATGACCGAGACGACTCTCCGGTCAATAACCAACAGCGGGATCTGGATACCCATGTTGGCTCCCACATGCTCCTCGATGATCTCATCGGATGAACCACGATGTCGAGGATTCAATCAATCCCGAATACAATTCCCTTTGTCTACCGGTATAGTACTTGCCCGAGATTCGATCGTCGGTATCCCTATACCTTGTTCAATCTCATTACCGGCAAGTCTCTTTACTCGTTCCGTAACACATCATCCCGTGATCAACTCCTTGGTCACATTGTGCACATTATGATGATGTCCTACCGAGTGGGCCCAGAGATACCTCTCCGTTTACACGGAGTGACAAATCCCAGTCTCGATTCGTGCCAACCCAACAGACACTTTCGGAGATACCTGTAGTGCACCTTTATAGCCACCCAGTTACGTTGTGACGTTTGGTACACCCAAAGCATTCCTACGGTATCCGGGAGTTGCACAATCTCATGGTCTAAGGAACTGATACTTGACATTAGAAAAGCTCTTAGCAAACGAACTACACGATCTTGTGCTAGGCTTAGGATTGGGTCTTGTCCATCACATCATTCTCCTAATGATGTGATCCCGTTATCAACGACATCCAATGTCCATGGTCAGGAAACCGTAACCATCTATTGATCAACGAGCTAGTCAACTAGAGGCTTACTAGGGACATGGTGTTGTCTATGTATCCACACATGTATCTGAGTTTCCTATCAATACAATTCTAGCATGGATAATAAACGATTATCATGAACAAGGAAATATAATAATAACCAATTTATTATTGCCTCTAGGTCATATTTCCAACAGGATTGAGTATTATGAATTGCTTTGGTGTTAGTTTAGTACGAACTCTTGATTAGATCGATCGGAAAGAATAGCTTGCGTTATTTTAGTACGACTCTAGGATAGATCGAACGGAAAGAATAGCTTTGAGGTGGTTTCGTACCCTACAAACAATTTCTATCTTTTGTTCTCCGCTAATAGGAACTTGGGAGTGATTCTTTGTTGCACTTTGAGGGATAATTATATGATCCAATTATATTAGCATTGTTGAGAGGTTGCACTAGTGAAAGTACGGACCCTAGGCCTTGTTTTCAAGCATTGCAATACCGTGTTTGTGCCCGTTTACTATTTGCTACCTTGCTGTTTTTATTTATTCAAATTATAAAAATATATTTCCACCATCAATATTACACTTTTATCATCATCTCTTCGCCGAACTAGTGCACCTATACAATTTGCCATTGTATTGGGTGTGTTGGGGACACAAGAGATTTCTTGTATTTAGTTGCAGGGTCGTTTGAGAGAGACTATCTTCATCCTACACCTCTCACGGATTAATAAATCTTAGGTCATCCACTTGAGGAAAAATTGCTACAGTCCTAAAAAACTCTGTGCTTGGAGGCCCAACACGTGTCTACAAGAATAAAGTTGCGTAGTAGACATCAGTTGGTGGCTACGGCCAGGGGGCGGTGCGTGTCTGGGCGCGGTGGATCATGGGATCCTGCGGCCAGAGTGAGGTCGGCCTCGGCTGGTGTGGTGGTTGGTGGGCGGTAGTTGGTGGTGGTAGGTGGTCGACACAACTCCGGGAGAAATCCTTGTTCCGATCTTCATCGGAGCCGGCGAAGGCGGCGCCCAGGGGTGCTGTAACCTTTCTTGGAAGCGTCGTCTTGGAGGTATGCTCCTCCTCTCCACGGATTGAGCTCCGGAGGGAAACCTCGGATCAGCCGGATCGGGCGATGGAGGCGTCTTCGCGTCTTTCTCCTCCTTGGGGGCATCGTCTCGGAGCCGGCTACGACTAGGAGACCGGTGGACGGCGGCATCTTCGCCGCGTGGTTTGCTGAGGCGGGGCACTGGTTTCTGTTTTGGCAACGATGATGGCGTCAAGAGGAGCTCGGGTCGCGGCGTGGACTTTGGTAGTCGGTCCTTTCCGGCGTGTCCAAGGTGCCCTTCCGTTGGTTGCTTGGTTGTTTTGAAGTCGGAGTTGCGGTGGAGCGAGTCCAGGCGGTGACGATGACAGACACTCGGTGGTGGTTTGCGGAGGGCACGGTCGGCGCAAGTCCTGCATATTTCCCTTGCGATGCTCGTCGTCAAAGTCGGAGCTGTCGGTTGCTTGCGCGTATGGCCTACTGTTGGCATATGCCGTCGTGGCTTCTGCGGCTGTTTGCGGGTGGGCTTCGATGATGGAGCTCTATGGTGAAGTCGGAGTCGCCCGTTCGAGGCAACCGGTGATGACGATGACGCTTGCGACTCCTCGACGGATGTCTTTCTTCTTTGCAGTTTTGGGTTTGGTTTCATGTCGGTGGCCAAGTTGGCGGGTGGTGTCCATGTCATATGGGTTGGCTTGTATAGGTTTTAGCCCGATTTTCCGCTAATTAACCGGGAAATTATTTTCTTCTTAATCAATGAAAATGGCAAGTCTTTTGCCAAATTTAAAAAAAAACCCAAAATTTCAATCATCAATTGAAGGATTCAGGAACTTTTGCCGCTGTTTCTAAACATCAATCCATCAGAGCATCTCCAGCCGTTGGCTCCCCCAGGACGCATAAAAATTGCCCCTGGGGGCGAGCCGGCGATTCGTTCGGCGCTGGGGGCGGTTTTGCGCCCAGTCGTCGCCCCCAATCGCCGATTTTGGCCCACTTTTGAAGCCCCATTTCGGCAAAAAAGGCCCATATGGGCGAGAATAGGCCCATATTCGGCGTGGTTCGCCGTGGCTCGGTGTTCAATTATCAACATAAATATTTTTTTATCACATATTTCATCACAGAAAATTCAAATACTTCAACAAAATAGTTCAACAACAAATAGTTCAATACAAATTATATAGTTCAACAAATAAAAACTCATATTTCATCACACGTCGCGCCCGGTGTTGCCCTTGAGCCTCCATAGGTGCTCTATCAGATCTTGGTGCAGTTGATGATGCACGTGTGGGTCTTGGATCTCCTGACGCATACGGAGGTAGGCAGTCCAGGTTGCCGGTAGCTTGTGATCAACTTGGGCAAGAGGACCCTGCCTGTGGTATGGTTCAGTGTCAAACACTGGCTCTTCCTGCTCGCTCTCAATGATCACGTTGTGCAAGATGACACAGCAGGTCATGATCTCCCATATTTGATCTTTCGACCAGGTCTGAGCGGGGTACCGGACAATAGCAAATCGAGATTGGAGCACACCAAATGCCCGCTCGACATCCTTCCTGCAAGCCTCCTGAATCTTTGCAAACCAGGCGTTCTTGCCTCCAGGCACAGGGTTTTTGATGGTCTTCACAAATGTCGACCATCTCGGATAGATGCCATCAGCTAGATAGTACCCCTTGTTGTAGTGCCGCCCATTTATCTCGAAGTTCACCGGAGGAGAATGACCTTCAACAAGCTTGGCAAAGACAGGAGAGCACTGCAGCACGTTGATGTCATTGTGAGTTCCTGGCATACCAAAGAAGGAGTGCCAAATCCAGAGGTCCTGTGTGGCCACCGCCTCAAGTACCACACTGCAACCGCCTTTGGCGCCTTTGTACATCCCCTGCCAAGCAAATGGGCAATTCTTCCATTTCCAATGCATGCAGTCGATGCTTCCAAGCATCCCAGGAAATCATCTTGCTGCATTCTGTGCTAGGATCCGAGCAGTGTCTTCCGCATTGGGTGTTCTCAAGTATTGCGGTCCAAACACTGCCACCACTGCCCGACAGAACTTGTAGAAACACTCTATGCTGGTGGACTCGGCCATGCGCCATAGTCGTCCTGTGAGTCACTGGGAGCTCCGTATGCAAGCATCCTCATCGCTGTCGTGCATTTCTGGATGGAGGTGAATCCAAGTTTGCCGGTGCAATCCATCTTGCATTTGAAGTAGTTGTCGAACTCCCGAATGGAATTCACAATCCCGAGGAAAAGCTTTCTGCTCATCCGATAACGGCGCCGAAATGTTCTGTCGCAGTGAAGTGGAGCATCGGCGAAGTAGTCGGAGTAGAGCATGCAGTAGCCTTCGAGACGATGTCGGTTCTTTGCTTTCACCCGCCCCGGCGCCGAGCCACCTCGCCGCGGCTTTTCATTGCTCGCCAGCAGCTGGGCGAGGGCGACGAGCACCATGAGATGCTCTTCTTCCTGGACGTCGGCCTCGGCTTCCTCCTCCAGCAGCGCGGCGAGCACTTCCTTGTCATCCGAGTCCATCGCCGAGGCAGGCAAATCGCCGAACACCTTGCGCGCGGTGGGCGTGCACCCGCCGCTAAACTGCCCCTCCGCGGCCGGAAACGGCGGCCGGAAACGCCCAACTGGTGTCGGAGGGGCTGCCGCGGCGAACCTCTGCTATTTTTCCGGCAGGGAATGGCTATCTACCGGTGAAGGGCGGCGGGGCGGCGCCGGGATATACCTAGTGGCGGCCGAGAGCGCGGGGGGGTGGGAGGCGAGTCGGGGAAGAAAATCTTGACTTTTCACCTGACGGCGTGGGCGAGCCGCGCTTTTCCCTTGCGCCGGAGCCCCCAAGCGCCCCCAGCGCGTCGGGTTCGGCCTGCGGCCGCCGGGCGAAAAAAGGGCCGAACCGGCAATTTTCGTCGTCCTGGGGGCGCGACTGGGCCTTTTTTTGGCGCTGGCGCCCAAAAAGTCGCCTAGGGGGGCCAGTTGGGGGCGCGGCTGGAGATGCTCTCACAGCGACACACACACGATGAACAGGGTACAACAAAATTTCAAGCACGCACAACTAGAAAAGTGTAATGGCCTCCGATGCATAATAAGCACGAAAACAGCTGAATTGTCTGCATCAATTCGGACTGATTAGTTCAGTTTCCTCGTTCCTTCTGTTACCAGCTAAAAGGAATAAATTACGGTGAACTCTATTGACATTGCTATTGAGTATTGACATCTACTTCTTCGTTTTCCAAATTAACTGAAGTTATAGGTTTGTCCCAAGTCAAACTTGCTTAAATTTTATAAGTCTATAAAAATATGGTGAAATCTACATATCAAATATACATAGTACGAAGAGTAAAATGCACCAGAAATCCTAAAACTATTCGAGGGGTATCACGTAATAATAATACTATGAAAATGCACATCTGGGTCCTAAAAGTTTGCTAAGTGTGTCACCCGCAGTCTTATCTGTGTTGGATCAGTTTTAACTTGCATGGGTGATAGGTTGACCCTTACCATGCGGTAATTTTTTGCACAAAACCCACCAATAGGTTCTCTCTTCTAATTTTGAGGCCCTTCTCTTTGCACAAAACCTACACGGGTGTCGTCTAGCCACCAGTCCGACCAGGCCATCTATCTCATTCCCCTGATTTTGTTGCACGATCCAATCGCCACCATCCCACGTCTACGTCGCCGCTGGTCTTGCTCTCCCACACAACGGCCCCGACCCACTCCCACGCGACGGTGGTTGCCTTCACTGAAGACGTGGCGCCGACAACACATGTGGGAGGGCGGCGGTGGCAGCAAACAACTAGCAGGTTCCGCCCTACATCCGCCACCTTCCACTCGACGGGAAAGTCTGGACGGCTTCATACCCACTTCCTCCCAGTATAGACGATCCATCCTGGATGGCGAAGGTTATAGTGGTTCCTGTGCGCGCCGTCGGAGCTAGCTCATCATGTTCACGACGTTTGGGCGCCCAGGTAGACTGTCGGCATTTGAGGTGGAGATGAAGGTTTGGCATCTAGGAAGCTTTCAAGATCATAAAGTTGATCTTCACAATCTGTAACTGATAAGACACCCGCCATAGAGATACCAAAAAATAGAACAAGTATTCATATTCAATCATAACATTGAAATTCACATTCGAGATTGACTTATGTCAAAAAAGTACATATTGAGAATCTAAATCTAGATTGTTGGATAACAGGGAAAGGATATGTGCAAGGAGGAGTTTTATGAAATTAAAAGGGATGACCTTTCTCTCTCTTGAAATAGGCTTTCGCCTTGCTTTATAGATAAAGCACTGGCCCATACAACAAGCATCCGAATCTCAAAGAAAAACGACGGATGGGGCCACAACACAGAGATGCCCAAGAAAGCATAAAAGAAATAGGAAAAAAAGCCACGGTGGCAGCCGCCAAGCGGCACTAAGATGACGAAAGCCGACGCGCTGTAGCCAGTAGCGCATCCACCATGAGGCCGAGACGGTCGCGGTCACACTGCCTTGAGAGTGGGTGGCAGTGCTGCAGAAAAGTAAGGAATTTAAAGAAGGAGCCAAATACCTTCGGCGAAAAGACCTTCTCAATCACCATTTTATTACGAGTTGTCCATAATGTCCAAGACATCGCCGCAAAAACTAGCCAGAAAAGGCGGTGATGCCGCGACGGCTGTGTAACCCTATACTGGAGGAAGTCCACAAGGTTCAGGGCCTCCCAGTCAGGCCCCAATGCCTCGTGTACGAACGTCCACATCACCCTCGCCGCCGTATAGGAGAATAGGGATATGGGTCCCCGTCTCTGGTACCGCGTAGAGGGGGCACATGCCGTTTCCCGAGCCTTGCCGCTTGAGTACCTTTGTCCCCGAGGGGAGGCAATTTTGCAGTAGCTGCCACACGAATATCTTATTCTTCGGGAGGATGGGAGCTTTTCACATTGGATCTAACCAAGGTGTGGCACGCGACCGGCATAGAGGATGATATGCCGTGCTCACCGAATGGGGGTGCAAAAAAATTGCAACATGTCAGTAGTAGTCATCCTGCTACCCATGCAAGTCAAAGCTGATACAGCGCCAGCGCAGATAGGACTGTGGTGACACACTTAGAATTTTGTTTAGACCCATATATGTATTTTCATAATATTAGAACAAACTCGACACTCCTTGAATAGTTTTAGGACTTTGGCGCACTGCTAATACAAAACTATGTTTCAGAATTAATCCAATCATACTAATTTGGTGTTCTAGATGTTGATATATTTATTTATTTAGGACAGTAAAACCGAGCCTAATCCCTGCCCCCTCACGAATTAGGCATTTCTGGCCGTTAGGTTTCGTTTTTTAAACGTCCTGGCCATCCGATCTAAAGTTGAACACCAGGTTTGCCGCGAACTGGGCCTATCGTTGCAAGGGCAACTACTTCCCCGTAGCTATTTTGGAGGCCTGTGGTTAATTGGGTCATCTTTTCGTGCTCGGCCCAACGCATCGAAGGCCTCTCCTACAAGCGATTCACCGATTCCCTTTCTGTAAAAGAAAAAAAAAACTCGCTCAACGAATCAAGGGCGGTCGAGCGAGAGCGGATGCGGCGGCCGCTCGATTCGGGTGAAGCAGGCGACCTGCGGTGGGATCGAGCCGAAGCGCGCGCGAATCCAGGCCACGATTCACTCACGAACGAATCTAGCGTGAGGGGATCGAGCAGAAACGCCTGATGCAGGTGAACCGAGGGTCGGGCCGATCCACCTGCAAGGTATGGAGGTGTGGGGGACGCGGGCGATGATGGCGCATTATCTCCTGGAAACTGCTCCACCCAGCCTCAATTAACACAATCATACTTCAGTTTTGAAGCAGGCATTCAAGTCTGGGGGCGACGTCTCGTCTGCACACTTGAGTTTCCAACTGATGCATGTATATATGCTTCCTCCCCGTCCACTCTTCGCTCACCCTCTCTACTCCAGCAGCACAAAATATTCAAGATCATGTTCGGGTAGATCTCCCTGTGTTCTTCCTTATGGGTATGTGTTGTGGAGATATTTAGGAACGGAGGGAGTATTTAGGAACAGAGGGAGTACAACCGATGCTAATTAAGCTAAAGGTTTCATGAGTCGGTTGCACATAGAATTGTTTTGTGAAAAGCGGTAGCAGGCATATGAACTTGAAAACAGAAACTAATATAAGGGTCATGGTTTCAGCCTCTCGGATGACTAATGAATCTGAAGATATTTAGTCATAAAAGGAGGTAACCATAGCTTCCATTTTAGTGTATATACAAGTATGCCATCTTAGGTGAAACAAGTAGATAGGATACTATTTTCTGTCCTTCTGTGTCCTCCTAAAATCCGTTCTGGACATTGTGAACTAAATAACTAACATATCTATTTTGAAAGAATGTAGGATCCATTTCCATTTTCCCGATGGTGTATTTTTTTACGTCCTAAATTTTGTAAGAGTTTCTTTCATGAAATTTAGGCCTGACATATTTCTGTTTAATATTACCGATTATTCATTTCAACGCAATTGTATGCTTTACATGCACACACACAAAAATCAACGGGCGATCCTATCGGAACTTGATGATTTTCAGAACCTAATTAGACCGGACTTGTACAAGAACAACACCTGGGAACCTGGAAGGCCGGTTGTAAGCTTGCCCACCTGCGTTTGATCCACATGGCTCCAATCACCTGAAACTTTCTGAAATTTTTGTTGCTTCCAGGTAGTCCTGGCCATGGGCAGCCCGGCCCGGCCCGAAAAAGCCCGACCCGGCCCGGCCCGACGCTGCTACTGGACCGGGCTCAGGCCTAGATTTTGAGCCCGATAGCCAGGCCAGACCCGTCATTTTTGCGCTTTTCTGAAGGGGCCCGGCCCGAGGGCCGACGGGCTTTTACGCGTTCGGGCCGGGCTTGGGCCCAAAAAACAGGCCCGATGACCGGGCTGGGCCGGGCCCGGGCCTAGGTTTTTTGCCTCGGGCTTGGCTAGGCCCGGCCCGGCCTGAGGTTTGGCCAGGTATACTTCCAGGTAAACGAGTGGCGATTTATTGGCTCGAGCGCATGGTTGTAAGCTCGTTTACCCATGTTTGATCCACAAGGGTGCATCATTTCTACCTAACAACGTACCCTTAAGGAAGGGAACTTTTCTCTTCAACCACGTTTTTGTGTGTGTTTCCAGTCACTTGCATGAATGAAGTTTGCCTGGTGAAAATATGGTAGTGTTTTTTTTTGTGTGATGTGTTTTGTTGCTTATGAAGGGGAGCTGCATGGGTTTTGAAAGGCTGAAAATTATACAACTACATTTATGCAGCTTTAACCCTTTTACCAAGGTTTACATGGGTTTATGTTTTTTTCCCTCTCTTTGAACAAGCTGAAAACATCAAGTTCACCTTCGAGCAGAAGATGGTGTGTTTTGGCTTGAGAAAAAATTGAGGTGCCAAACGATATAACTCCAATCAAGACTGAACTTCAAATGATCTGCTTAAGAACAGATGTAGTAGCATTTGACATTTATTCACCTTGGAGCAGAAGGTGGTGTTTTTGGCTGGAGAAAAAAAATTGAGGTGGCTGACAATATAACTCCAATCAAGAGTGAACTTTCAAATGATCTGCTTAAGAACCGATGTAGGAGCATTTGACATTTGTTAAAGCTTAACCTTTTACTGATGGTGTGGCAGGGGGCTAGATCAAAGTTTTGTTGATGTATGATTGTTACTTTTTAAAGGTCTCTTGTATTTGAGTGCTTGATTTGGCAGTACGGCCTGTAAAAAAGACATGTGCAATGTTTGATAATGTGTTTTGAAGCCTCTCACTTAATAACCAAGCTAATTGCAGATCTTTATTTTTCATAAAGGCTGGAGTGAGCTTTGTGTCTATGAATTGCATTATACATAATTGACATGGAAAATTTGTAGCATTAATTCATCTCAAGGAGTCTATTATAATGATATATAGTTACTACTTTTCAATTGAGTATCTTGCACTCCGAATTTTGACATTTATTTTCTGGTAAGTTTAACCTCAATGCTTTGCAATTCCTCCAAGTATAGTCCCAAAGCTTACCATTCTTGTTAATAATACATCGAGCGATTTCGTAATACCTATTATCATTATATTGTAACATAGATGGGCGCGGCAACGCACGCCTTCGATGATCTAGTTTTCCAATAAATTTGGTCAACATACTTGGATTAATTTGGAGCGGAGGGAGTAGCATACTCTACTGAACCATCCCATATCTAATTTATGCACAAAAAAGGGTATGTAAATGCTAAAACGAATAGCTGATGCTCCATCTATTTGAGGATACCTATTTTTTAGCTTAGAATCATGATATCTAATCTCCTCCTTTAGTGGGTAAAAAAAGAATATCCACAAAACTATTTAAGGATCATCAACATTCAACAATCCAACATATTCTAGTCTCTCATTTTCTTGCAGGGAAACAATCCAACATATTTTGCACAACATAGAGATCATTTACAAGTTTAACTTGGTTTTAGCACCGGACGAAAAGAACACACCAGAAGAGGAACACATCAGAAGATGATGAACAACATGGAGTGAAGAGGAATCATTTCAGAGTGAGTTATGGAACCGAGGAGCACGTGCTCTGTTCTTGAACCACGTTGCGATTGAATACATAATCTGTGTGAAAACATGTGTGCCATTGTTTGGCATTTCCTGCCAATCTGTAATATACTACTAGTGAGTGCGCTGACATAGTACTACTACAGTACTGCTTTATGAAACACGGCTTTAAGCCTTTTTTATCACGCTAAAAGGCATGATTTCACTCTTTTCAAAAGAATACGACGTCACAGCTGAAAAATAAGAACGACGTTCATTTTCTTAAATTTACTGTTTCAATAAGAAACCTTAACAATGACGAAAGATCACACAGGTGCAAAGCTTAATTGAATAAAAACTGTTTTAGCTTGTACAGAAAACAAGATAAATTATATATTCTCTGTCCCCCAAAGTTGTACTAAATCAATAACACTTATTTTGGACGAAGAGAGTACTGTACTAGCTATGGAACTAGCTCTGCTCATGGAGTAAAAAAAAATCTGAATCTGGAATCTTTGTCCCAACTAACTATGCTACCAATTCGAGTAACCAGCCACCAAATGTAGCCTAAAAGTTCACAGACCGACATGGCAATATGACTTCCTCCAACTAGAAACCACTCTCACTGTCTCATGCCGGCAGCGTGGACCCTGGCACAATCTTCCCCTGCTCGACATTCTCGGCCACGACGTCGGCCGCCGTCGCAGAGTGCGCCACGTCGTACGTCGCGTGCACGCCGAAGAACACGTAGTACACGAGCATTGCCACCGTGCAGATGCCGAAGCGCAGGTAGGCCATGGACCCGAGCGAGCCCATCAGGAACAGGTTGGTGGCCACGGACATGGCCGGCAGCCACGGCATGAGCGGCACGCCGTACACCTTGGGCTGCCGCTGCTGCTTCGCTGCCAGCGCCAGCCCCGCCGCGCCGGCCGCCCACCCCACGCCGAACACCGCGTACCCCGGCCACCGCCTGGCGTAGCGCGAGTTGTAGTACGCCGAGAGGCCGATGGACGACAGGACCACCAGCGCCAGGAAGGCGAGGAAGGTGCGCAGCTGCTTGGCCGGGGTCCTCCCGGCGACGTAGTAGCGGCGGACGAGCAGCGCGACGGCGACCAGCGCGAAGATGAAGAGCGTGCTGATGGAGGAGACGGAGGCGAGCACGTCCAGGCTGGAGAAGAGCGCGACGCAGGCGGCGCCGAGCGTGACGGCCATGGTGGCGTACACGGGCGTGCCGGTCCTGGGGTGCACGAGCGCGAAGTATGGCGGGATCATGTGCGTACGAGCGATCTGCGTGGTGTAGCGCGCCTGCCCCAGCGCGCCCACCAGGAGGCCGCTCGTCATGCCCTTGAGCGCGCCGAGCGCCACGACGTAGCGCGCCCACTTGAGCCCGGTCGCGGCGAACGCCACCGAGTAGGCGGCGTTGGGGTCGATCTCGCTGTACCGCTGCATGCCGACCAGCGCCAGGGACATGGCGCAGTACACCACGGTGATGGCCGACATGGACGACAGGAGGCCGAGCGGCACGTCCCGGCCGGGGTTCTTGGTCTCCTCCGCCATGGTGGCCACCATGTCGAAGCCCGTGTAGGACCAGTACACCACCGCCGCCGCGCGGAACACGCCGGCGGCCCCGAAGGGGAAGAAGGTCGGCTCGACGAGGTTGCTGGAGTGGAAGTGCGAGAAGCCCGCGCCGATGACGAAGGCGATTATGACGATGCCGATCACGGACGCCAGCGAGTTGATGGTGGAGGTGAGGCGCGCGCCGGACATGGCCAGGGCGGAGGTGCAGATGAGGACGACGACGGCGATGGGATCGAGCAGATTGAAGCCTTCAGCGAGCGCCGGGACGTGGATGCGGAGCGCGTCGGTGTCGAGCCCGAAGAGCGCGGCGAGGTAGGACGTCCAGGAGCGCCCGAGGCCGGCCGCCCCCACGACGGCCTCAAGCAGTATGTTCCCGGCGGCGAGGAACGCCGCCATGTCGCCGAGCTCGACCCGCAGGTACGAGAAGGACCCCCCGGCAGATGGGATCTCGGTGGCGAGCTCCGCGTAGCAGAAGGACGAGAGCAGAGCGGAGAAGCCCGCGGCGGCGTAGGCGAGCGGGATGGCGGGGCCGGCGTCGAAGCGCGCCTCCTGGCCGGTGAGCACGAAGACGCCGGAGCCGACGACGGAGCCGAAGCCGAGGAAGGCGAGGTCGACCCAGGAGAGGCAGCGGCGCAGCGGGTTCTCGCTCTCCGCGAGCAGCGTCCCCGCCTCTACGGCCTCGGACGATCGGGCGGCCACGCGGTCGCGCAGGCGCGGAGCGGTGGCCGCGAGCGCGCCGCCGTACGCGCGCCAGCTCTGGAACGACGGCTCCGGGAAAAAATCGGCCTTGCTCCACCGCCAGTACCTCCGGCCCTGCTGCGGCGGCTCCCCAGCCGCCATCGCTGCGCACGCAATTGGGATTGGAACTTGGACGCTACTGCTGGGAAAGGCTGGGATTTGACGAGTGAATATAGACGAGTTACGAGAGGATTGTAATTCGTTTCCGATATTATCTCAACTAACAAACTACCGAAAACCTGAAAAAGAAAATCTTAAATACTTCGTTTCCGTTGAGCACACGCACCAACCGCTGTCTTACCGTGCGGCGCGGCGACCGTTCCATCTGGCTGCATGCCTCTGGTCCGTTTGATGCGAGGGGCACCGCATAGGAGGTCAAATAAGTACGTTGTATTTGTATAGATGGAGCCAAATACGTACGTAGTACAGAGTATATATCTTATACTTCAAAAGAAAAAGTCTTTTTTATTAGGAAAGAATCTCGGAAAAAAAATTTATTAGGAAATAATATATTTTGGACCCCAATAACTGGGAACGACAGCTGTGGGGCAGAAATCACATATTTGACCTGAGGGCGAAATCAAATCACAAACTGACCTGCTTTCGAAAAAATTTCACTCGGCTGACCCTTTCGTGTGGCGCCCGACAGCTAGGCGCCGCACACTACCATGCAGCGCCTCTGCCTTAGGCGTCGCACCTCCTACCAGCGTGGCAGCCCTGGTCCAGTTGCGGCCCCACATACAGCATTGCAGCGCCTAAGGCTTAGGCGCCACACTGTGTAAAGTGCAGCGCCTATCGCTTGGGCGCTGCACATTGACTTAAGCCGCATCGGGCCAGCCCCTCCCAGCAGTTCTCCCCCCTCTAAGGAAGTTGCTCTGTTTACAGAGAGCGGCGGCGGCGGCGCCCCCTTCGGATCCCCCCCACACCCTCTCAAATCTGAAGTTTTGAGGCCCGGATTCGATCTCCAATCCCTCCTACTAGGTAAACTCCTCCGTTTCCTTTCTTTTCCTCCGTAAATGCGTTGCAATTTTAGGGATTTGCCCAAGATTAGGTGGAACCTTTGATTTGCTTGGTTTGGATCTTTGTTTGCCCAAGATTAGGTGGAACCTTTGATCCCCCCCACTATATGATTCTTGTTAGTGAAACCTAGATTGTAATTTTTTTTAAATATATATGAGATGCCTAGTTTTGTAGATAATTATGAGATGTTGAGTTTTGTAGCTATATGTGAGATGTTGAGTTTTTTTAGATATATATGAAATGTTGAGTTTATTTGAAATATGAGATGTTGATTTACTTGAACACATATGACATACTAGATATATATGATAATTTACAATCATTTATTCATTGTGTGAGAAGGAGATGTTGAGATTCTTGTAGATGAATACATATGAGATGTTTAGATGAACACATATGAAATGTTGAGTGTTTACCGATATTTGAGATGAACTCATATATGTTTATTGTTTGAAATTTGTAAGGATGGTTTGGCTTCTCGACGATGTCTACGACACGAAACACCGGGCCTACATGATGCGCGAGAAGGAGATGGTAATAACGAGTAATCTAAATATTTTGCAAATTTGCCTTAAGTTGAAATTTACATGCCCTAAGATTTGTCATTACTTGTTTTTTGCAGAAGCTTGAACCTTTGAAGATTCGGTATCACGGGGTCTCTGGTCCTACCATGCCTTACGTTGAGCGGTACACACCGTACATCAAGCAGGCAGGACTACTCCCGTGGATTCAGTTGGTCAGCCGGTCCACGCCGAATCTGAACGCTCCACTGGTGTCCGCTCTTGCTGATCGGTGGAGGCCGGAGACGCATAGTTTCCATCTTCGGACTGGGGAGATGACCGTGACGCTCGAGGATGTCTCGTTGATCACCGGTCTTGCTATCGACGGGATGCCTCTCTGTATGAGCACCGATTCTGATGGGTGGCGCGAGCAGATGATTCCTCTTATTGGTATGGCTCTTACTGAGGCTGAGGCTGATGTAGAGGAGGGAGAAGAGAAGAAGAAGAGGGAAAGGAAAGCAGCCGGAGCTGCTTTCACGTGGATTCAAACTCACTTTGCGACGTGCCCTCCGGATGCCACTGATGATGTGATCCAGACACATGCTCGTGTCTACATGTGGTATGTTGTGTCGAGGACTTTGTTTCCTGACTCCACTGGCAAGAACGCTCCATGGATGTGGCTGAAGGCGTTGACCGTCTTCGATAGCAAATGGAGCTGGGGTTCAGCGACTCTTGCCTACTTGTATCGACAGGTAGTTGGTCTGTTTTGTGATCAACTCATTTTTTCATTAGCAATGCAAGCTTGCTGTCAAGTTAACATTGTTTTTCTTTCATATGCAGCTGGACAATGCGTGTTGCAGGATCACAGATAGTGCAGGCATTGGTAGTAATATGCTTCTACTTTCTGTATGGAGCTGGGAGCGTCTGCCTGTTGGACGCCCGAAGAGCGTCAGGTTTAATCCTTGGTATGAAGATGAACATGACGAATTACGGCGCCCCACTTGGGCTTACAAGTGGGATGTGGTTTCCGAGATGACGAACGATGTCAATCTCATGTACCAGAAGTACGTTGCCGAGTTGGACACGATTACGCCTGAGCAGGTAACGAGGTCATTACTTCAGTCATTTCTCATGTTTGCCAGAAAAAAAGTCACCAATTTTGCATTGTTGCCCTATTTCATAGGTGGAATGGCAGCCATATGGCGCCGATGACAGACTTGGGTACACCCCGGAGTTTAGCATCAACCCGATGTGCTTGCGGGATAGGGATCTCTGGCTTATGCGGTGCCCACTGATATGCAACTGGGCTGTTGAGTTTCATTTGCCACATCGCGTGTTTCGTCAGTTTGGTCTGTTCCAGCCTCACCCACCGGAATGGGTGGATACGGACAAAGCACTTCATAGGTAAGAGAGCGTATTGACTAAGCATCGTCAGTCCTTCTTGATTTTGCTAATGTTTGGTATTGTACCATGCAGGTTGGACAGGAGAAGGCAGCGGAAGATAAAGGACTGGGACAAGCATCATGCTTCGTATGTTACCCACTTCCAGCTTTGCGTGGAGCAAGCTCGTAGCAATGCATGCGCCCAGCTTCGTGAGCATAACCCACTTGCTTTTGATAACTACATACGATGGCTTCTTGAAAATACTCGAGTTGAGATATGCCCGCCAGCATATAATGAGGATATTCTTGAAGAACCCGTAAACTTTGAGGATCTATCAAAGGGGAAGTACAACAGAGATGTCAGGGTGGGGCAAGGAGTCCCTGCTGTTCCGGTGATTAACTATGTGGTAAAGTGTTCCTTCTTTACTTTCCCGTTGGCCGTACTACACATGTTTGAATGGCTAACGTGTTCATTCTTTCTCATCCGCAGCGCACCGAGATCGAGAAAGCAGCTGATGAGAGCCAGTCTATTCTCGAGAACACACCGGTTGGAAAAGGCAATGATGATGGTTCACTACGAGCATTCCTCAAGGTACATATCGCATTCACTATGAGAGCCAGTCTATGTTGAGGAGTTTGATATCTTCCACAGTGTTCATGTTACAGCGTCAGGCCAAGAAGTTAAGGCGGTTATCGAATCTTCTCGGTTGCCGTGATCCCGAATTTGATGAACCATCTGCCTCTAGGTCTGGTACACCATCAGACCCCTCATCTCACCATCAGGGGGACGATGTGAGTTCCTCATATGCTTATCTGGATGATGATGGCGTGGTCACCCAAGAGGTATGACTAATCCTTTAGATGTGATTCTCACTTGATTACGACGCCGGTCTTCACCATATTGTTTGATTGTGTGATAGGGCCATGAGCTTGATGATGACATGACTTTGGCGGACGCTCAACTTCGGTCCCCATATGACTTTGGCGAACGCTCAACAGAAGCGTTCCAGTAGGTTTTCGGCCCAAAAATTTGCTAAGTCAGTCTGCAGCGCCCAAGGGAGAGGCGCTGCACTGTACTGTGCAGCGCCCAGCAGTGAGGCGCTGCACAATACAGTGCAGCGCCTCTCCCTTAGGCGCTGCACACTGACTTAGCAATTTTTTGGGTCGAAAAGCTACTGGAACGCTTCTGTTGCTCTCTGGACTGGCATGTCTAGACGTGCAGCGCCTAAGGGAGAGGCGCTGCACTGTGGTGTGTGGCGCCTCTCCCATGGGCGCTGCACACCTGGACATGCCAGTCCAGAGAGCAACAGAAGCATTCTAGTAGCTTTTGCACCCAAAAATTTGCTAAGTCAGTATGCAGCGCCTAAGGAAGAGGCGCTGCACTGAGTAGTGTGGCGCCTTACCCTTAGGCGCTGCACTATCTGCTATTTTCAAATACAAAGTGCTTTTTATGTTTTGTGATTCACATAGATGGCACATGATCATATCCAAATCACATGTAGTAGTCCAAAACACAGAAAGAAGACATAACACATATAGTAGTCCAAATCACATACTCATACACACATAGCAATAGAGTAGTCCAATCACATAGTCATACACAAACATTGAGCCAAAAGACATAGTCATTTACGTCTCATAGCACATAGTAGCACACATTTTGGTTCATAAGAAGGTCACGGTCCTTGTCCCTTCTTCTTCCTCTCTTCTTCTTCTTCTTCTCCCTCCTCCGACCACCAAGGGAGCTCACTTCCCCCTCCGTGTCCTCCACCCCCTTCATTGTTTCCATACCTATGGAAATGGCAATATAATAGTTAGTCACACAATGCAAAATGACAACACAAGCATTGAGCCAAAAGAACAAGATCATAGTAAGTCACATACGACAATGGTCCATTGAGCCAACTGAACATTCCTCCACCACGGCCGCCGCCAAGGCCAAGATCACCACCGCGGCCTCTACCACCACCACAGCCTCTACCGCCACCACGGCCTAGACCACCACCACGGGCTCTACCACCACCACGGCCAAGACCATCACCACGGCCTCTCCCACCACCACGGCCAAGACCCTCACCACGGCCAAGACCATCACCACGGCCTAGGCCTTCACCACGGCCTAGGCCATCACCACGGCCTAGGCCATCACCACGGCCTCTACCACCACCACGGCCTCTACCACCACAACGGCCTCTTCTAAGACCTAGTTGACTCCCTCTTTGTTGCCTAGTTCCTCGTTGGCTTGTTTGACTTGGTTGGCTACTCCTTGGTTGACTTGGTTGGCTATCATTTGCTTGGCTTGTGCTTGCATCATTTTTCTTTGATCTTTTTCTTGGTTTGGGACAAGTTCTTGTGTTGTGTCCCCGATGACTGCAGTCCCCACAACGGGTTTGCTCACGAGGCTCTTGGAATTGGCCAGTGTCGTATTCTCCACCGCCACCACGGCCCCATCCGTCCATGTCACCTCTAAGACGCTTTGTCTTACGTCTTCCCCGTCTAACGACCTTCAATTCCGGGTCCGGCCATAGTTGAACTCCATGATACTCCGGCCATTGTGATTGGTCCAAGTATGGCTGAAACCGGGGAGCCCATGTATTATTTACCGTCATGATTGAGAACTCGGACTCCCTCACGGTAAGAGGGTGATTGACGTCCACATTCCTAACACGGGATGCATTTAACAAGTGCGAGCATGGGAGATGAAGCAACGATGGCCTCATGCAGCTGCAATCACACCGTGTTAGGGAGACCTTGAAAGCGCGGCCTCCGTGTTGGTGCCCATCGTTTGTGGTTCCTCCAGGCTCTTTCACTTCATACTTCCACTCGTTGTCGTCATATAGTACAGCTTCTTGGGAGTCTGCCTTTCGTGATTGAAAGTCCAACCATTCTTCAACCTTTGGTGGGAAATAGTACTTGTGCTTATCCTTGTTCTCACCAGCAATCTGCTTATCCGTCTCCATTGAGTACTTTAAAAAGTATCCATTCATCTTGTCAAATGTGTATTGAACTATTGCCGTCACGGGTAATGCACGTACACCCTTGAGCACCTTATTGAAGCATTCTGCCATATTGCTTGTCATTTGACCGTACCTCCGGCCATCTTCATCGAAAGCACGCGCCCACATATTCCTTTCGACAATGTTCTTATTGAGAAATTCAAGACCACCGGGGTCAAGTTTCTTGTGTCTGAGCAATGCATTGAACAATGTGGCAAACTGCTTGTTGGTGAAAGCGAGACAACAATCTTGAAGATCATCGGCCAACTCCTTGATACCACATGCCCTATAGAAGTTTGCACAAAAGTGCCTCATGCACCATCGATGGTGCAACTTTGTATGTCCGGGAATGTCAACCACCACCGCGTTTAGAATTCCTGGATGGCGATCCGATATGACACAAATTTCCCTTTTAGCCGGTAATACCCTTGTTCTCAATTGACGCAAGAACCACTCCCAGTTATCATTGTTCTCCACCTCAACCAAAGCGAAAGCCAAAGGCAACACCCGGTTATTGGCATCACTTGCTATTGCAACCAATAAAGTGCCCTTGTATTATCCGGTCAAGAACGTGCCATCAATGGCGATGACGGGCCGACAATGCTCAAAAGCCCTCACGCATTGCTCAAAGGCCCAAAATGCACGGATAAATACTCGGATGGTCCTCCCGTTATGAATCAATGTTTGGTGCCCATGAGGCTCAACCACGTGAACCATGCCTGGGTTTGTGGCGGCCATAGCTAACAACAACCTAGGGAGTCGGTTGTATGCTTCCTCCCAATTGCCATACAACATCTTGAATGCGGCTTGCTTCGCCTTCCATGCCTTGCCGTACTTCACCTTGTAATGAAAGATGACTTTCACAAGGTCAATGACACTCTTGATGCTCATTATTGGAAGTGTGGATATTTGGTTGGATAACCTGTAAGCAATGAACTCGGACGTGAGTTGTCTGTGTTGTTGGTACACAAGCTCGCCATCCGCATTCTTGTGCCGGCACATGTGAGTTGGTAGACAACTCACTATGCGCCAAGTGGGACCTCCTTTCCATGGCCTCGCACGCACAATCCATGGACATCTTGGCACTTCACATTTGACCGTTTAACGCACATTGACGTCCGAGTTGGCCACTTTATGTGGACGATAATGTGTAACCGAATAGTTGTCAAGCCACATCTTCAATTCCAAGAAGGATTCAAACTCACAACCGGGATATATCCCGTTCTTGCCGTCTTCCAAATCACGGTGAGAACTTGGCCTAGCTCCAAGAGATATGCATTTGCCACCATCCACAACGGCTTCATCCGCGAGACTAAGATCCTTGAACAATGGTGTCTTGTGGTCCTTCCCGAATACCTTCTTGAATGCTTGGGCCTCCTTCGGCGTGAACCCCTCCTCATCAACTTCTTCATCGGGACCATCGTCATCCGAGTCCGATGCATATGCACGGGAAAAAGGGATGGATTGGTCCATTGTCTCTTGCACATGATATTGGTCGAGATCACCCACATTGTTGTCATGGAGATCAACTTCGTTGTCATCCTCCTCGTACTCATCATTCTCCTCTTTAAAAGCTTCATTTTGGTTGTTTGGAGTCGGGCTCAATGTTGGCCAATCTTGTTGCACGAAATGAGGTTCACTCATTTGATCTTGGTTAATGGATGGGGGAGTGCTAGCAACCAACGGGGAGGGGTTCCGGTTCAAGTCCAAATTCAAAGTAGACTCAACCTTCTTGGAGGCAAATAACTCAAGAGCCTTGTCTAGAGATTCGGCAACCGTCTCCTTGTATGCAACCCAACGTTGCTCCGAGTTCACACGCATTGTCTTCCAACAGATGTGCATTCCAAAACCAACATTATGCCTTCCCTCGAACTCAACAACGTCACTTGGGTCCATCCAATTCAAATCCTTCCTCACTTGGTCCAAGAGCTCCGCATAGCTAGGACTACTCTCAAACACCATGTCAAGCTCATCCGGATCCGGATCAACATTTCCTTTCAAAAAGGCCTCTTTATCCACATGATGAACATAAACACATGTTCTCCCCATCCCTACAATAATCAAAAACACACATATATCAAGTAAGTACTTAACAAAAATATTTGCACAAAATACATATGCCATAACATATATATGAATTAATAACCATAACCCCCACTTAACAATAACCACAATCCTAACCATAGGATAACCCTAACACCAACATCAAACACACATAACCCTAACCCTAGCATACTATGAAAGCCTAACCATACCAAATTAGCAAAGAAACATAACATCATTCAACACAAATTTGCAAATCCAAGCCAAAGCTAGGGTTTCCCCAAAGTAGCAAGATTTGAGCAAATGTGACAATTCCTATGGATGAAAACGAGGGGATCGAAGGAGATTACCTTAAGGGAGGGGTTGGCTTCGAAATCCACGGTCAAATACTCCAGATTTGCAAGATTTGAGAAGGATTTGAGAGGGGGGAGAGGGGAAGAGAGGAGGGGCGCAAGTCTAAGGGTTTGGGTGGGGTGGGGGTGTGTGGGGTGGGGGTGGGAGGGGAGAGAGGGTGGGGCCAGCCTAAGTGGAACACAGACTGTGCAGCGCCTAAGAGACGGGCGCTGCACATTACAAGTGTGGCGCCTAAGCCTTAGGCGCTGCAGTGCTGTCTGTGGGGCCGCAACTGGACCAGGGCTGCCACGCTGGCAGGAGGTGCGACGCCTAAGGCAGAGACGCTGCATAGTAGTGTGCAGCGCCTAGCTGTCGGGCGCCACACGAAAGGGTCAGCCGAGTGAAATTTTTTCGAAAGCAGGCCAGTTTGTGATTTGATTTCGCCCTCAGGTCAAATATGTGATTTCTGCCCAGCTGTGGAGGTACGCCCAGCGAACAGACGTTGCGTGGGAACGTTTAATCTATCAGTTTTACTAAAGCACATTTAGATGTGCTCTAAGTATTGCACATCTAATTTCTATGTCATTGATTTTACGTTAAGATTTGTGCAAGTATTTTCTTTCTTATTCTATCTATATATAAGAGAAAAATTCGCTCGGGTAGTACCAACCCTTCCGCCCCCCTTATGCCTTTAAATTGGGCCTAAAAAGCCCTTTTTTATGTGACAATATTAAAACATAAAAACTTATGTTTTGGACCTAATTTTAACAAGTTAAAACAACGCTGCAAAAAATGCAATGACGTAAAAAACAAAGGCGGGACTGTCTATTTGACATTTGAGTGTTTTCCAATTCAACAACATTCAAAAAACCTGACAAATGAACAGATGACACCTGTACAGCCACAAAAACAGCTAACAGTGGAAAAAGAACGCCAAAACAGGTCGGGGAAAATACTTGACCCGGTAACCCTCGACAACAACCCACTCCAGAAAAATTAGGGACCTACCCCAACCTCTGTCGACCTCCAGGCCCACACAGCATGTGCCCAACTTGCAACGCACGAAAAAGGGCCAAACCCCTCCTGCAAACCACTGGACAGATCTCACCTAACAACACAGAGAAGCGAATCAGAAAGGGGAAGAAGAAAAAGAAGGGAGAACATGGAGGCAGCCATGGGCGATGGGGTAGAAGAAGAAGGGAGGTCAAACACAAATCAGAAAAGAGTTGAAGAAGATGTTGTACCTGACGAGCAGCAAGAAAGAAGATCATCAGAGAGGAATCCGCAACAGGATCCACAGGTCAGCAAAAAAAGTCCCAACTTCTCTCTCCACCTCTCGCATGAACAGATCATGGAGGAATTTCCTTCATCAACAAAAAAAGATAGATTAACATCTGCTGTTCTCCTAGAAAATTACATCAAATTTGTGATCAATTGCAAGTAGCTGGAAATTAACATTGAAAACAAAATTGCAGTATAAAATCCCTAGAACATTGTAGTGTAAGTAGCTGATAATTTACATTGTAGTGTAAGCAGATGTAAATCCCACAGAAGATTACAGTGGGAAAATAAACAATTTCCAGAGAAAAATCCCTGGTAATTCTAGTGTAAATTTCCACTGTGAAAACATGATTTACAGTGTAAAATCCCACAGATATTTACAGTGGGAAAATAACACAATTACCAGTGTAAATCCCTAGTAAATTACTGTGGGAAAATAAACAATTTACAGTGAAAATATCACAAATTCCAGTGTAAAACCCTAGTAAATTCTATTGTAAATTCCAATGCAATTCCAGTGTAAAACCATGTTTTCACATTGTAAATCCAATAGTAAAAAACTACTGTAAGTAGTTTCCAATGTAATTACAATGTTTTACAATGCAAAATTCCTGTAAAATCCCACAGTAAAAACTGCTGTAAGTAACTTGTAATTTCCAGGAAATTTCCAGTGAAAAAACTACTGCAAAATGCATGTACTTCCAAAAAGGGAAACTAGGATCTTCCAGAGTAAATAATCAAATCACAAACAAAAAAAGACACGGAACATTGAAAAGTACCTGCATCTCACATTCTATTCCAAAAAAAATGCTTGGTTGCTCATGATTACGCTAACACTGACATTCTTCTTTTTAAAAATGGGTTCAGGACAGGAGCACGATGAGGGCACTAGCTGAAGATGACCTACTGAGACTATCACAGGAAGAACTGATACTCAATGTAATATACAGTAGCTAAACTTTCCCCCTTCGTTTATGCTGCATGAGCTTGTTCATTAAGTTTAAAAAAAATGCTAACATGATTATGCTGCAGGACACATTTTCATTCACTGCCCTCCTTCAGTCAGACATTATATACAAGGTAAAAAAATCAAAGAAATACAAAAAATCAACTACTGCACAAAATGATACCCAAAAAGTCTGAATTATAAGTTGGGATGAACCATGCAGGTACATTCAGGAGATGCATCGACGAAAATTATGGGAACTATTGAGCAGAACTCCAGGACCAAAGCAGATGATAGTTTCACCACAACAATAGACACCAATGTAAACAAGGATATCTGCCGAATGAGAATTACAAGAAAATACCAAAGGAAACGCAGTAACATTCATTATACTAACCTGTTCAAAAACTTTGCAGACATTTGAGGGAGACTTGCATCACGAAGTGGCAGCAAGTGAAGATGGTGGAGGAGAATCTAATCCATGGGACACAGACCTGTTCTACAACATGAATCTGCAACAGGTACATACTACAAAAACTTCAGAAAGAACAAACGATGAACATATGAGAAAGTTGAGACATTACATCAGGAAAAAAACTAACACAAAAACCTAAAGTTGCAGGAGCCTGAGGATGTTGACATAAGAAGAGCAGCAGCTAAAACAAACTCAAGCACATGCTGTAGCAATGAAGAAGGAGAAAGAAAAGAACCAGAACACTCACTTGAACAAGACGGAGATGATGAATTCCTCGATGAAGAAGACGTTGAGAGATTCCTGCAAAATGAACAAGATGCTGCATCAGAAGGCAATCTGATGAACACGAACAGTAATTTCAAGCCACATTTAGGCATGCAGTTCAAAACAAAAGAAGAAGCTCAGGAATATATAAATTTCTACTCGAAACTAGCAGGCTTTTCAGTGGCTACTGTAGCAATCTCCAGAACAACAAGCAAAAAGAGGAACAATGAGGTGACAAGGATCACTATGAAGTGCAACAAGTGGGGCAAGACAAAGGAAATAGAGACAGAATGCGTTGTACCCATGAGAAAAAGTACAATCATTGCTAAAACTGATTGTAAAGTTGTGGTGGTCATATCAGAGAAAGGAGGTTTTTGGGAAATTAAAAGACAACAACTCGATCACAACCACGAGTTAACACCAAACAGTAGATTCTTCAGGTCACATAAGTACATGTTGGATGAAGAGAAGTGCTTGATACAGGTTTTGAAGCATACAAACCTGGAAACAAGAAGGATTGTTGCTGTCCTAGCTTACTTGAGAGGAGGAATGGCTCATCTACCCTACACAAAGAAGCATGTGACTAACTATGCAGCAACAATAAACAGAGATATCACAAACTCTGACATGATGGAAGTAGTGCAAATGTTCAACAAGAAGCAAGCAGAAAATCCTGGGTTTTGCTACTCGTTTGAGCTTGATGGAGAGAATAAAGTGAGAAGCTTATTCTGGACAGATGTTAGGTCAAGAATGATGTATGACATTTGCGGTGATTGCATCAGTTTTGACACTACATTCCTGACAAACAGATACAACCTAGCGTTTGCACCCTTTGTTGGAATATCCCCGCATGGCAACACTTACTTGTTTGCTTGTGCCTTCATTATCAATGAGACAAAAGAAACATTTGCTTGGTTGTTTGAACAATTCCTAATGGCTATGGGAGGCAAGCATCCTATATCAATCATTACAGATCAGGACAAGGCTATGCAAGCAGCAATTGAAAAAGTCTTTCCTAATGCTATCCATAGGAGCTGCCTGTTTCACATAAAGAAAAAGGCAGAGGAGAAAGTTGGGCCATGTTTCCAAGCTAATGAAGGCCTATATGAAGATTTCAAGGACACTGTGGACAAATCTTTGACTGTGGAAGAATATGAAACACACTGGCAAGAAATGATTGAAAAGTACAAAGTTCACGACATAAAGTACTTCAGCGACATGTGGGAAAACAGGAAAAAGTTCATACCAGTGTATTTCAAGGACAAATTCTTCCCATTCATACAAACTACAACAAGAAGTGAAGGAACAAATTCCCTCTTCAAAAAAGGGGTTGGAGCTAAATTCAGTGCTACCAGCTTTTTAAGAGAGTATGACCGGATTCTTGATGTTGTACATGACAGGGAAGAAGAATGTGATCATGTTTCTAGAAACAAGAAGGTTGCAAGCAAAGCTTTCTGGTCGAAATACAACATAGAAAGGCAAGCACATGAGCTGTATAACCTTGGAATATTCAGAAAATTCCAGCATAAAATGGCAGACACAAAAAGGCTGCTTGTCTTTGAGCAAGAAAAAGACAAATACTACATAGTTACCCAAGCTGAAAACTACCCTGTAAAAGAACGCGGAAAAGGTTATACCTAGTGCAAGTTGGACTGAACGAAGAAGAGTACTCCTGCATCTGTTGTTCATTCGAAAAAGATGGACTGTTGTGCTCACACATACTACGAGTAATGATCCATCTCAACATCGAGAAGATACCAGAAAAATACATCATTGACAGATGGAGGAAAAATGACTACAAGCTCGATATTACAAAGACACCAGATGTTGCAGCAGAGAACTCCACACTAAGGTACAATGTGTTAGCAAGGAAAATGGTGCATGTGGCATCAATAGCTTCAAAGAAGAAGAGGAAGTATGAATATCTGCTAGGAGAATTGGACAGGATACAGAAAATATTGCGAGAAGTGGATGATGTAGAAGAAACTGGAGATGAGGGTCAGAGTGTAACCACAAGAACAATCACTTTTATACCAATAGCAGGGGGTGAAGAGGGGACAACCATGGCACTGACAATAGAAGACCCAGATATAGCCAAAACAAAGGGTAGGCCAAGGATGCTAACTATTCGCGAATCAATAAAGCAGAACAAGTTCTACAAATGCTCGCACTGTGGGTCACAAAAGCACACTATCAAGAATTGCACCAACCTTGACAAGCAATACAATCTACCCAGAAGCAACAGACGAAAGCAGTCGAACCCTAGGAATGTAAAGAAAGGTATTTTAATAATCATGTTGTGCTACACTTACTTTAATTCAAGAAATTAAAAATAACAAGAAAAATTGCAGGTGGGGAGAAGGATGACAGCAAGCAAAGGAACCGAGGAAAGAAGAAGATGGACGAATTAGCAACAACAAAGGCTTAGGGGACAAGAATCTGAGGAGGACATAGGATAAGACAGAAAGGACAAGCAAGGAAGACGACAAGGAAAAGGAAATAGTTGACTTGTAATAAGAGATGGTTATGAACAAAAATACTTGACTTGTACTAAGAGGGGCAAGCATTGTTTGCGACCTACTGCATTTAAAAGGACTACTTTATGAGGCATGTATTTTGTGCATTATTGGTGCCTTACGAATGAAAGTTTAACATTCAAATTGTTTAAGAATATTGAGTAAACTTCTAAATACAGTAAGTAAACTAGACAAGAAAATGCAGCAAGAAAAAGCTGACAATTGAAATACCTTAATAGACAGCCATAAGATATGCTTGTTTGGAAGTTTCCGCAAGAACTTTAGAACTATAAAGTAACACTGCAACAAACAAGATGAGGCAAAAAAAATTAAAGAAAGCAAAATGAAAAGGAGTAAAACTGTAGAAAGTAGCTATAAACAATTACTATATGCTGATAAAAGTAGATAATGAGGAGAGAACTTACTTAATACCAGATGTAAGCTTGATGTAGCCAAATCAATAGAAAAAAGACTACAACATACGTACGAATCAATAGACAGCATGAAAATCATTTCAGCCAAGAAAGGGTCTAGAAATTGATTAAACGAATCAATATAGTGCAACATAAAACTAAAAAAAAACATGCGAAAAAACAATCCCAATAACAAAGGGTCTTGAACTGTTACAAAGGCAGGGATACAACTCATCAGCCCAAAAAGTACATTAACCTAGAACAATCTTGCACCAAATAATATTGTTGGATCAAAACCAACACATTGCTAAACTATAGAAGCTAATAAAAGACCGAAGCATCTCCAGACTTGTTGACCATCAAGAAAACTCTGCAGTTGACCACCAAGGAAAACCTTCACACTCAATCACCACCCAAGATAGAAAAAGTTATCTAGTTCTGCACCTGCCACAAAAGTCATACATTAGTCAAAAAACACTTAGAAGATATAAACAATCAACGCATGACTAAGGCAAAACAAATAAAAAAACAGAGACTACAGTCACGTCACCAAAGAAGTTTGTGACAAGAGACTTGTCAGCAGTGTTGAATTAGCTGAAATAAAGTTCATTTATGAGCTTGATCCTGATGTTATCTATATCAGCTTGCGTAAAAAGATTGCCAATTGGAGTCCTAGGAGTCCAGTGCTTCATGTACATAATAGAGAAAACACCACAATCATACCTGAAAAAGAATAATGAGCAACAACAATTAAGCCACATATCAAAAATGAAAAATAAAAATACAAAGAAAGGAACAATAGAAAAAGTAAAGTGCAGCCATGAGTATAGAGATACTGCTTGACATACGTGTTATTTTGCTGAGGGACCGCAGGATACACAATGTCGAAATTTTCAAAGTCAATACGCTTCCTCAATATAGGAGTCACATATGTGTCCCATAGATTGGTGAAGTTGTTAACCTGAAATAACACATGAAACAAGAGAAATCATAAAACTAATGAAAAAAACCAAAAGGGCAGCTATAGAGGAAACATGAAGCCAGAGAAAAAACTTACAATCGGATCACGAATGGCTAGGTGGAAATCTGAGAACTCGCCATATAATGAATCGAGGAAGACAAACAGTTTCTCCTTCAAGCAAACCACAAAAGAAAACCAATGACTGAACCTACAAATAGGGAAGTACAGCTGGCAAAAACAAACAACACATCAGAAACCTAGGTAGAAAGCTACATGAGACTAAGCACAAAAAAATGACTTAATAAAACTATGATATTAATCAGCACCTACCATGTTGCTTCTCCACATAGGAAAAGCGCTATTAGCACCATTGAAAGCATTACCAACAATCTCAGCATTGGTACCATCCAGAATTGTTTCCTAAGCAAGAGAAAAAATAATGGTAAGTCAAAAAGAAAACTAAAAAATACAGACAACAAGAAATGCAACAGAAGCTTATTACTACTTACACCAATGTAAGAGAAGAAGAAATGTTTCTTAGAAACGGAAGGGTGAGCTTCATTGAATAGATATCGACACACACACAAGATCAAGAAATTGTCGCGAGATTTGAACTGTAGTGAAGAAAGGTTACGGTAACTACAGTAAGCTCTTTCATATCGAATAACCTCGTACCTACAAGAAATACACAAAGATCAGGATCATAAAAAAGAACATACAAAAACCAAAAACATCACTAACTGTGAAAACTTACTTGCACCACTCTGGATGACTTGCAATCTGAACCATTGCAAGATGATTACGCCTTTCTTGAGTAGTAACTGAATAACGATTCACTTGAGGAACATAAGGATCTGAGTTGAATCTACCAGGGACAACATTCTATGAGGGACATGAGCTGCAGAAGAACTAGTTGTAGAACCACCAAGGGGCTGAAATGATGCAGCACCTTTAGAACATGCAGGAACCTTAGAAAGATGAGCACTAGAAACAACAAGCGTGTCTGACAGGATCTCTAATTCTGGGCTATTAGGAACCTGTAAAATGAGAAGGAAAAAGATCAAAGGAAGCAGACACATAAAGAAAAAGAATAAAAATGAAAACAAAATACAAGCATTAAAAAAGTTAAAACCAATAAAGAAATACCTATACCTTTACAGGATTACGATAACTTGTTGCAGGGGCAGCAAAACTGTGCAGCTTGTTGTAAGTAACATCATTTGATCTAGATAGCTCTTGACACCTAGCTGCAAAGTTTGAGCTACCAACTTTATGGACATCAACTACTGCCTCATTGAGCTGCAGATAAAGATAAAAAAGCTTGAATAAAATTTCAAAAAACTAGCTAGAAAAAATAGATAAATGCATTACTGAAAAGAAAAGAAAAAGAAAACTAAATACATTCAGAAAGTAAAAACCACCTTCGCAATAGCTTTTGGAGTAGTTTTCAAGATTACATCAGGAGAACATAAGTTCACATGATTGGTTGGCTTTGAATTATCAGAGTGATCGACATTAACCATAACAATACAATCCTAGAAGAAAGGGAATACAAAAGAACAGAGAATGAATTAAAGATTAAAAAAAATAGTACAAGACGACAATAAAAAAAGGAAATACAACAACAAACCTCGTCATTAGGTGAATTAAACGACTTCAGATATCTGTCGGCAACATACTGAGAACACTGGACATCACCCAACTACAGAAACAAAAAAGCCATGAGAAAATAAAACAAAATCAAAAAAGATGAATTTAGAGACTAAAATGCAAGAAAATAAAGTTGAAGGAGAAAGAAATACTAACCTCATTACGGAAATACTGCGACAAGCGAATTGGAACAAGGGGTGACAGGTCTCTAAAAGAATTTGTATCTTCCATAGGAGATTTTCCATGAGCATGAACTGGGGTGTAATTGCAGACATTAGAAGGAGACTGAATACCAAGAGCACGATTAAGCTCAGCAAAAGAAGGAATCCCAAAAGCATTAACAACATCTTTCTCATTACAATCCTTAGCAGGGCCATCTAGACAAAGAATAAAAACAAAAATTCAACTTAAAAGAAGCACATGAATACCTGAAATAGAAAAAAACATGAAAACAATAACTAAAACAAATACCTGAAAGCAACACGAAAGAATCGACATCAGTGATATCACATTTAGACTTTGAAGGAGAAATACCTGAAAATAAGAAAAGAATACACAACCTAAAAACAGAGCAACTGAAGATACAGAGAGAATAGGGAAACTCATATGCAAAATAAACAAAACAAAAAGTGCATATAGAACCTTTGGGTGGACTGCAGCAATTGAATCTTTTGTTTTAACTTTGGAAAACAAGGCGCATACTGGAACATGACCTTCTTTTGCAACAGCCTACAAATCAAATGAAAAAAAATGAAAGAGCTACGACAAGGAAAAAACTAGAAAGAAAGCATTCTAAGAAAGAACATGCACACCTCATTACGCACTTTAGCTGGTGTTGAAGAGCTAGATAGAACAACTGGATTATGTAAACCACCAAAGATAACAGCAGGAGGGACAATGGGAGTAACAACATCTGGAGTGACCGCAGGACGACTCTCTTGCTGTACAACAACCTCTGGAATACCATCAGATGTAGCAACCTCTGGAATACCATCAGACGTAGGAACCTCTGGGGCAACATCAGTTTTAGCAACCTCCGGAATAGCATCAGATATAGCAACCTCTGGAATACCATCAGATTTAGCAAAAACACCATTGGCGATAGCAGAATGAAATGAGACAGACTTGTTACCTACAAAAACAAATAAATGACAAGCAGAACAAGCAATCAAAAATAACACTAAAACAACGAAGATAAAAATACAAAAGCTACATGCAACTAAAAAAGAAAAGATTATGAACTAACCAAAAGAGAATTTGCTCATAGACTGATGCTCGCTTCCAGACACTTTGGGCATAGATGAATTCAACACACATTCCAGAACATTTAAAACAAGAGACTCTGCCCAATTAATGAATATCTTAGGTTTGTCTTGGTTTCTAGTCTGAACAAGCTCAATGACTTCAAGAGCAGTCTGAACAAGGGACAAAATCAGCAAAAAGCAACAATTAAAATGCTCAGAAAAGTACACTCTAACCACAACAAAATATCTGAGATCCAAAGTGAGGGCAAATAGTTCTTTGAACTTTCATTGCAAAAGAACCATCAGAAGGGCCAATATCAAAACTCTTACTGCCCGAGGATTTTTCAACAGAACCTTGAAACAAAAACAAAAGTAAATACATGGCAAAACATAAAAGTAAAAATGGATGAATAAAGAAACAATGAACTAAAAATAACAACAGAACATGAAAAGAAAAAGAAGATAACCTGCAAATTAGTTGGAGCACATGGTCATTTTAGGGGCCTCTTTCCAAAAGAGCAACTGTTGTTTCGGTCAAGCTCTGCAAATTGCTTGACTTTGTTGCCTCTCCATGCAAGCATACGAGGTTTCACATCAGGTACAGACTGAAGCCCAAAGTTCAAATGATCAAGGTAAGCTACCTACAAAAACAAACACATAACAAAACAAAAACAAGTTAGCACTAACCTAAATAATAAACATTCAAACAGACTAAGGACAACATAAATAAAAGAAAAGAAAAAAGAAAACTTACGGCAAATGCATAATGGCATCCACCGAAGGTCACTGATCTTTTGGAGGCAACTTTAGTAGCATCCTTGAATTTTTTGATGCTACTCAAAAGCCACTCGTAAACAAAACTAGAAAGATCATAGGAACGCACAGACTGACAATCCTGAAAGATGTGGAGGTACTTCGGACTAGGACTGAGGCTAGAGTTGGGACAAAGGAAAGTAGAGAAAGCCACAATCATGAAAAAAATGAAGACGTCCTCATCAAGCAAATCAACTTCTACAGATTTAAGCTTGTTGGCAAAAAAGGACACTGGTGGGATACTGGTAAGATTGAAATGAGAGAGGATAAAATCACGACCAGCCTCAGGATCTGAAACAAGTGGCTCACCATCTACTGGGAGGTCAAGGATGTCATGGATATCATACTTAGTTAAGGGTATGAATTTCCTTTTCAACTGAAACTCAGAAGCAGGAACGTCGAACCTAGATGCAAGCCACTTAACTAGCCTAAGAGGAACCTCGGCCCGGACAAAATTAAGGAGACAGCCCATGCCATACTTCTGAATCCTTGTACCTAGAACACATGCCATCAACAACTCCTGAGAAGAACTTTCCAGAATATCGAGTGAACGTCGAACAAACAGGGTAATCAGAAGATCGTTTCTGCCTCTACAAAAAATAAAATAAGAATTACATTAATAAACCAAAATAAATTGAAGATACAGAGGGGAATCCCTAGCAAAAGAACATGGAACATATAACACGAGAAGAGCAAAAGAGACTTACAACATTCCTTCTACTAACAGAAGACAATTTCCTCTTCAGGTGCTTGACCTTCTGCACAAAACAAATACATAAACATCAAACCAACAAAAGAATAAGAAAAAAAAACTAGATCAGACAAACACTTACATTTTTCACATAGAAATTGTAAAGTGCTTTGCCAAGCTCTTCATCATCACCAGAAGAATCCTGACAAAGAAGAAGTTCAGACAAATAAGCAAATAGTATTAATGCAAGGAAAAAATGAGAAAAAAAGATACGATAATAAGACAAAAATAACTACCAAAGACATAGCATTATCATCAGCAAAATCGTTAGGCACGAAAGGTTCTTTTGAAGAATCAGCACTCTCGACTGAAGAAACAAGCGGACATCCTTGGGACAGGCTTTCCGTAGTCTGCCCATTGAGTTAGTAGCTGAAAAACAAGAGAGCAAATGGGGCTCAATTAAAGAGACTAAAGTGGAAGTGTAAAACCTATGCAAATTTACAGCAATAACCTAAGAGGAAAAAAGCACTGCAAAAAAAAATGGGGTCACATAGTAACTACAATACAAAATGCAAAGAAATTGTAGGTAAAAGTTACAGTGAATCAAAGAGCGTCAGTTTACAGAAATTAAAAAACAGCAGATAGCAGTACATGAATTATGGCCAAAAATACACTGTAATTAGGGGTACAATTACACTGTAAAAATGGGCATCACATTCCACTGTAATTATGGGAGTAAAATACATTGTAAAAGTGCATCATAACTACAGAGCCACTGCACAGTAATTAAGGGTGAGATTACACTGTAACACCACTGAAAAAATAATAAAGTGAAATTACACTATAATTTTGCATCACATTACAGAAATAATTCAGGACAAGTCACGCTAAATTTACGTTGAAAATTAAGCGAAATATATTAAACTATAATTACCATAGATAAATACATTAAAAGTCATGCAACAATTATAGTACTAACCCACACAAATTACACTGAAAAACTCTGCTGACTTACAAATTAAGCCCAATAGGAAAAATACATTGTACAATTACAGTCCCAACCCACACAAATTACACTGTAGAACTCTACTCATTTACGGTGTAAGCCCAACAGGAAAAATACACTTTACAATTACATTCCTCACCCAGAAAGATTACAGTGTAAAACTCTGCTCACTTATGGTCTAAGCCCTAGGAAAAATACACTGTAAGCCCTACAACAAAATATAGTCCTCACCCACAAAAATTATAGTGTAAAACTCTACTCAATTACGGTGTAAGCCCTATGAAAAATACAAGCTAAGCCCAAACCACAAATTACAGTCCTCATCAACACAAAATACAGTGGAAAACTCTGCTAATTTACAGTGTAAGCCCTATGGTTAATTGCAGTGGAAAACTCTGCTAATTTACAGTGTAAGCCCTATGGTTAGTTGCAGTGTAAGCCATATGGTTAATTACATTCCTCACCCACACAAATTACAGTGTAAAACTCCAGGAAAATACACCGAACTTCAGAAATACATTACAAAAATTCATCGGGCATACAACTGCATCAAAAGAAAACTAGGGGAGTACAGTCTAAGTCAGAGATACATCAAATAGAAATTATGAAAAAATACAGTATCAATCATACTATGATGAAGGCAGTGCTACTACACATGCATAGTGAAGAACAAGAGGGGTATTACAGACTAGAACAGGGCCAAAGGATACAATATTTACAAAGGCCAAAGGATACAATACCCACACACTAATTAGGGAGCAAGTTGCACATCAACTATGACAACATAAACACTGGGAAAAATACTGCAAGGGGTACAATATTAACTAAAAAAGAAGAAAGTACAGCAAAGCTACATATGGCACATAAGCAAGCAGTGAAGTTCTACAACACAGAGATGCATATAGGTCAACTGCACAGAGATGAAGGGAGAGAAAATGCACAGCAGAACTTCATGCGCATACCACTGCAGACCCTTGATCTTACATACACTCCTATTATGGAGAAAACACTGAAAAACAAGCATGTAATTCAGGAAAATGCACAACAAAAGGAGCAAAATACATAGAGATGTTCAGTAAAACATCCGGGATGAACAACAACATGGTAAAAAATGAGACTAACATGACAAAATTCTGGGGCTACAACCAGGAACTATTCAGGGACAAGCTACGGGATCCGCCGCTGAAAACTAACGCCTACAACGCCTACCTCAACATCAACTGCAGAAAAACTTACCTCTACGCCTACCTACACATCAACAACGAGAACCAAAAAACCGCAGGGGGGAGGGATTTCGTGTGCGACCACAACAACAACACACGGGATCACGGCGAAACCTGCCCGTGGCGCACTGCAGGCTCCTACCAGAAATTCACGCGCACACCCCAAAGGCGACACCGCGACAGCAACATGCGCAGCCCGCGGATCCGCGAAATCACCTAGATCTGAAACTACAAGGGCACGAAAACCACGGGCAAAAAGCGCAAGAGAGAGGGGACAACCAACCAGAGCAGCCGCGGACGACGAGAAACAAGAGGAAGAAGTCAGTATCCTGCCGTGGATGAGCTCGAAATCACCATGAACACAAGGAATCGCCTCCCCCTCCTCCGCCGCTCGACCTCTCCCCTCTGCCTTATCGGAATGGAAATGGGGAATGACACCCCGCTCCTAAATTCAATAATGACAAAAGCCAACAGTACCCGGCCGGGCGAGGCGGAGCCGAGGAAAACGGGCGGAAACAAAAAAACCACGCCCGATAAAAAAAACCCGACCCAAAAACCGACAGAAACCAAACAGGACCGAGCGTGAATCTCAACGTGAGATCGAACGGACAGAGATTTGAATGACAACCAATTGCAAAACATTCGACTGTAAAATAGCAAATCCGAAAACAAAAGGCCGTCATGATCAAAATCCCCATATCCAAATTTAAAATTGTTGTATGCACACAAAAATATTGGTTGCGATGTTTGTACATAAAAAATTCCATACAATTTTTTTTAGCATGATATGCTAAAAAAATGTCATGCTCTTACTAATAAAAAATGCCATGCTCTACAAAACTAAAAAAAGCCATGCTCTATAGAAAAAAAATGAAATTACCACGCTTCTACAAAAGAAATGCCATGATTTTGGTAACAGAAATGGCATGCTCTAGAAAATGAAAAAAACCATGCTCTATAGATAAAATGGCATGCTCTTTAAAATAAAATAGCCATGCTTGTACAAAAAATGTCATGTTCTTTGTAATAAAAATGCCATGCTCTACAAAATGAAAAAAACATGCTTTATAAAAAATGCAATGCTCTACAAAAACAATCATCCTCTATGAAATGAAAAAAATCTTGCTCTTTATAATAAAAATGGTATGCTCTTAGTGTCATGCTTGTACAAAAAAATGACAAGCTCTATAAATTTAAAAAAAATGTGCTCCATAGAAAAATGACATGCTCTTTAAAATAAAAGTGTCATGCTTGTACAAAAAAATGGCATGTTCTTTAAAATAAAAGTGTCATGCTTGTACAAAAAAATGACATGGTCTTTGTAATAAAAATGTCATGCTATTTGAAAAAAGCAATGCTCTAAATAAAAAATAACATGCTCTTTATAATAAAAGTGTCATGTTCTTTTAAATAAAAGTGTTATGCTTGTACAAAAAAAATGCCATGCTCTTTGTAATAAAAATGCCATGCACTACAAAAAATGGCATGCTCTTTAAAATAAAAACATCATGCTCTTAATAACAAAAAAATGCCATGCTCTTAAAAAATCGCATGGTATATGCATTGTAAATGCGGTTTCTACACAAAATGCCATAGTATGCTCAATAAATTTGTCTTTGTATGTACAATAAAATAACCATGGTCAAATAGGGGGGAAACACGAGGATGAAAAATTGACATGGTGTTGTACCAAAAATGACATGCAATGCGAACCAACCTGCGGTTGGATGGTTAGGTGGATAGTGGTATCCCAGCCCACCAGGCTTCATGTCCTGGTGCTCGCATTTATCCTGGATTTATTACAGGATTTCCAGCGATGCGCGTTCAGTGGGAGGAGACGTTCCCGTCAACCACGAGGCGCCTACGGTGATTTCGTAAAATCTCAAAATGATATGCCGGCTCAGTCTCTCGGAAGTGCTCATAGGGGTAGGATGTGCGCGTGTGCGTTCACGGGAATGAGTGTATGCGTGTATATATGAGCGCTTGCGTTTGTACTGTGTTAAAAAAGACATGCAATGTAAAATTTGCCATGATCCATGGCAAAAATTCCAAAAGAATGATATATAGAGCAAGGCAAACTTAGAACAAGTTTTTAACATGCAATTTAGTGATTTGAGTAGTAATCCATACCACGTGATGGTAAATCCATCATCCCGGCCAATTCCCACATTTCTTTGGGGGGGGGGGGGCAAGAAAAAGGAAAATCTGAAAACATTTCTTATAAAATTGCCGTCAGTTAAAACAACAAGACCACGCGAGTAACTATGATCAAGCACTAATATCCTACATAGGCTTTCCGCAACCCTTTCTGGTACTACTAGCAACAAATTAAATAGATGATTATACAGGTATTTGGCATGGGAGGGAAGAAATGGGAAGGGGGTTCACCTTGAAATAAAGCCGGAGCACTGGCAGCAGCGCTGACGGGCGGAGGAGCGCGCCGACGACAAGCGCCAAATGCAGGCCGAGCGCAAGGAGGAGGCGCGTTGTGCCCGCTGGGCACGGGAGGAAGAGGAAGAGCGCCGGGAGCGGGAGGAGGAGCGCGCGCGCATCGCGCAGCAGTGCAGGCGGCGAAGGAATTGGCACGGGCGGCGTGGCAGACCACATTCCTTGGGTTGGGTCGCCGCCAGCCTTTGTCGACCTCACAGGTGATGATGGCGTCGATGGCGATGCCTAGGGCAGCGTGCTGGGTGGAGACACATTTTTCTAGTTTTTAAATTTATGTTTTATTAATGTTTAAGTGGACTTACGTCAGCTGTTGACCTGTCGTTTAATGTTTATGTTAAATTTTGGCGCATGTTTTTAACTTATCTTTTATGATAGTCCATGCGGAAAATTGTGTGGGCCTAGCATTGGGCACACAGCCGACCCAAATCAAAAAAGGGACACGAGGATCCGTTGAGCCAACCGAAACGGATAAAAAGCGGAGAAAATCCGCATCAGTTTGCATCCACACGTTGGAGTTGCCCTAAGGGCGGGGCTATGTGCCGCTTATTGCGACCCCTAGGCACAACTCACCTGGAGGGTGCCCAGTAACCACAAGCCGCATCATGTTGATGTCATGCATGATTTTTTTTGTTTTTCCTTCACATTTTTATTTTCTTATTTATTAATTTTGTTTATATTTCCAAATATATATGTATATATATATATTAAAAAATCTTTTCGTAAAAAATGAAAAAAACTAATATTATATTTGAAAATGTTAATAATGCATTCTAAAAATGTTAAATATGTATAGAAACAATATTACTGGTGTGTATGAATAATGTCTAACGTGATGCAAAACAATATTACTAGTGTTAATCCTGCCGACATCTGTTGGCGGCGAGGAAGGTGGCTCCGGTGTGGTGGTGGCGCCGCCGGTCACATTATAGGTGTTTGGGCCAGCGGGTTTGCAGGTCGATAGCGTTGTTCTCGGATTGCATGGGGTGCGGAGTCTGGGTTGCTCCGAGCGAAAGCCTAATGATGCGGCACCCGTGGACATCGCTTACCCCCTTGGGGGTCGTCTTGGTGCTCTCCTCTCTCCCCGGCCTCGGGTGTCATCTTCGGGTGAAGACCTTGGCCCTGCGGTGCAGGGTCGGACGACGGCATCGATCCACGTCGCTGAGAGAGTCCTGGACTAAGGGGTCCTCGGGCGTCCGGACGGTTAGCCATGGGCCAGACTGATGGGCTGTGAAGATATGAAGACCGGAGACTCTCAATGTGTCCGGATGGGACTCTCCTTTGCATGGAAGGCAAGCTTGGCGATCAAACATGAAGATTCCTTTCTTTGTAACCGACTTTGTGTAACCGTAGATCCCTCCAGTGTCTATATAAACCGGAGGGTTAGGTCAATAGGACCGAATACTTATTACCATAGTCATGCAGGCTAGACTTCTAGGGTTTAGCCATTACGATCTCGTGGTAGATCAACTCTTGTAATACTCATATTCATCAAGATCAATCAAGCAGGAAGTAGGGTATTACCTCCATAAGAGAGGGCCCGAACCTGGGTAAACATTGTGTCCCCCGTCTCCTGTTAGCATCGATCCTAGACGCACAGTTCGGGACCCCCTACCCGAGATCCGCCGGTTTTGACACCGATATTGGTGCTTTCATTGAGAGTTCCACTGTGCCGTCGTCGAAAGGGTTGATGGCTCGCCTTGTTGTCAAGGAAAATATCACCTCCGGAGGAACCCTGGCCCCAGGCCAAACCCTCCGGCTGGGCGGCTTCGTCATGACCGCCTGTCCGGCCCTTAAGCCGACGATGACCTCTCGAGTCATCGAAAATCGCCTCAGCGTTGATCCCGAACACTCCAAACGGATGGATCCGACGGAGCTATCATCCTTAAACGAACTCCTAGATCGCATCTCCGCCTTGGGAGTCGCTACCGACTACGATCGGATTGGGCTTAAACCTGACCAGAGAGAGATTAAAACTCTGCCGATCACCCACCAGATAGCGACAGTCGAGGAGCAAGATAACTCCTCCTCTATGTTGAGGACGAACTATGCTCGGATCTCCGATATCGAAGAGCTGGACACCCAACGGCAGAAAGACACACCTTGTTCTCCGAACATAGAATCGTATGGCAAGCCTAAAAAGTTAGTTGATATCTCGGAGCCCGAACTGTTAAGTCCGGAAGATCTTCAGACTCTGGATCCAAAGTTGGGCCAGGGTCCGGATTTAAATCCACCCACCCACCCGAACATAAGCGCTCTCATGAGCATACAACAGCAGTGTCAGGAAACGGTCCATCACTTCTGGGCCAGATTCCTCCTTGTCAAAGACAAGATTAAAGATTGCCGCGACGAGGATGTGATCTCAGCGTTCCGCAACAACTACACGGACGAAGGAATCCTTAATGCCATTAATCATCGTCGCATATTGCACTTCGCTGACTTGGCAACTATCGTACAAAAGTACAACGCAATGGAAAGCGCCTGGAAAACTCAGGCGGCCTGCTGGGAATCATCGGTCCCCACTCAACCCCTCGTTCAGGCGAAAAGGGCGCACCCTCGTGGCACGCCCGGTCCAATAGTAAAGAAATATAAGCCCATTATGGGGCATGGAACCGTTCTGGAAGGATGGCTCGATGGGCCATGCAAAATACACACAACACCGGATAACATGCCAACCCACAACCTTAGAGCATGTTGGATACTCCGGCAAGTGGCCAAGAGCGGCGAGGATATCCTTACTAAGAATACCCCAGAACAACACCCCCCCCAGAAGACAACAACCTCAAAGTATTGACGGTCTTCGAGACATTTGCTTCAAACAATAGACGCAAAAAGGCACTACGCGAACTCGCCGAAGTCTGCCAAATCGCAGCAATAAACCCTTGGAACGACACGGCTATAACTTTTAACGCCGGTGACGAACCAAAATACAGGACAGTCCGAGCACCAGCCGCCTTGGTCCTCAGTCCAATCATGGACGGCTTTCGGCTTACCAAGGTCCTCATGGACGGCGGCAACGGACTAAACCTCATCTATGAGGATACACTCCACAAAATGGAAATAGACAGGAGCCGCATCGAGCAAAGCAGCATGACCTTCCGAGGAATCATTCCCAGTCGGGAGGCACAGTGTGCGGGAAAAATCACACTTGACGTGGTATTCGGCACGCCGGAGAATTATCGGTCCGAAGAGATAACCTTCCAAGTGGCCCCATTTAACAGCGGATATCACGCCCTCTTGGGGCGAGATGCATTTACCCGCTTCCAAGCTATACCTCATTACGGGTACATGAAGCTTAAGATGCCCGGGCCCAACGGCATAATCACTCTCGCCAGTGATCCGGACATAGCACTCTGCGCTGAAAACAAAACCGCATCCCTAGCCCTTGAGGCATTATCTGAGGCCCTCGCGGCCGAAGAATTAACCGCACTGTGCTCCACGATGGACAGGGACGACGTGATCCTAGACAAACGGCCCAAATCCACCTCCTTCAAACTGGCAGAAGAAATAGTCAGATTCCAAGTCCATCCAACGGACCCCAAGAAGACAGCATCCATTGGAGCACAACTAGACCCAACGATTGACGGCGCGCTACGAGAGTTCCTGCGCGAAACCTGGGACATATTCGCCTCGCATCCTTCTGATATGCCAGGAATCCCACGCAAGTTGGCGGAACACAGCCCCAATATATTGAAGGGATATAAACCGGTCAAGCAAACACTGCGGCGCTTTCAGAACCTAAACGTCAAGCTACGGGGGAAGAGCTAGCCAAGCTAATCGAGTCCGGATTCATTAGAGAAATAAAACACCCGGACTGGCTAGCAAACCTGGTGATGGTGCAGCTTGTGCGTCGATTTCAAAGACCTCAACAAGGCCTGCCCTAAGGATCCCTTCCACCTCCCCCGCATCGACCAGATCATTGATGCTACCGCATGACACGACTCACTATGCTTCCTCGACGCATATTCCGGACACCATCAAATCAAAATGAAGGAGTCCGATCAAGCCGCAACGGCATTCATTACCCCATATGTGCCTTTCTGCTTCAACACTATGCCTTTCAGGCTCAAAAACGCTGGCGCCACTTACCAACGCATGATTCAAAAATGCTTGGAGAAACAGATCGGCAAGACAGTTGAAGCATATGTGGATGACATCGTCATCAAAACTAGGCACGTCGAGTCACTAATAGACGATCTACGTCTCACATTTGACAACCTCTGTGCATATGACATCAAGCTCAATCCGGAAAAATGTGTTTTCGGCGTCCCTGCCGGAAAATTGCTGGGCTTCATCATTTCCAATAGAGGAATTGAGGCAAATCCAGCCAAAATCCAAGCTTTGTCACAATTGGCTACGCCAACAGACCTTAAACAGGTCCAAAAGATTGCGGGATGTGTGGCAGCTTTAAGCCGCTTTATCTCCAGATTGGGAGAAAAAGCCTTGCCACTCTACTGCCTCCTCCGATGCACTGACCACTTCGAGTGGACGGACGCTGCAACAGCCGGACTGGAGGAAATAAAGGCCCTTTTGGCAAGCAACCCAATCCTGGCCGCGCCAAACATCAGCGAACCCATGTTATTATACATATCGGCAACACACCAGGTGGTGAGCGTCGTGCTCGTCGTCGAGCGAGAACAGGATGGACACAAGTTCCCGCTTCAGAAAGCCAGTATACTACGTGTGCACTGTCCTCACGCCATGAAAATCCCGGTACCCTCATTACCAAAAGATAGCATATGCGGTCTTCATGGCGTCCCGGAAGCTACGACACTACATTCAAGAGTGTTCGATCACGGTGGCTTCCGAAGTGCCACTCAACGACATAATAAACAACCGCGATGCTACGGGCCGGATTGCCAAATGGGCCATTGAGATACTTCCATTTGAGATAACATACAAACCGCGTCGAGCCATTAAATCCCAAGTACTGGCTGACTTCATCGCCGAATGGACAGAGGTCGAACTCCCTAAAGAGTACGACACGTATTCCAACTGGGTCATGTATTTCGATGGTTCCAAAATGCTGGCAGGGTTAGGAGCGGGTGTCGTGTTAACGTCGCCCACTGGAGACGTAGTTCACTACGTACTCCAAATACTATATACAGACTCCAACAACGCAGCCGAATATGAGGCCCTATTACATGGACTTCGGATGGCCGTCTCCATGGGCATACAACACCTAGAAGTGCGTGGGGACTCAAACCTCGCAATATCTCAAATAAATGGAGACTTTGACGCCAAAGATCCAAAGATGGCAGCTTATCGTAATGCCATTCTCAAAATGTTAGCTCGATTCAAGGAGCTTGAGTTCCATCATGTGGCTCGAGAAAGCAATCAAGCGGCGGACGTCCTTGCTCGCATCGGCGCCAAGCGCGACCCCATCCCACCTAATATCGTTATGGAAAGGCTTTTTAAACCTTCCGTGGTGTGGCAAGGGGAGAGCGGCAACACCAGTCCAGATCCGACCACATCCCCAAATCCCGAACACACTGACATCATCGGGGGCTCAGCCACCGAAATAACACCATCGGCCCATCTCATCATGGCAGTCATTGCCCCATGGACCGAACCCTTCTTGGCCTACCTTAATAGGCGAGAACTCCCTGAGGACCAGAATGAGGCCCGCTGCATTGTTCGGCGTTCGAAAGCCTACAAAGTTCACGACGGAGAACTCTACAAGAAAAGCGCTACCGGAGTACTTCAAAGATGTATCTCTGAGGAAGAAGGGCGGCAACTCTTGGCTGAAATTCATGCTGGTCTTGGCGGTCACCACGCCGCGGCTCGGGCCCTCATAAGCAAGGCCTTCCGTACAGGTTTCTATTGGCCAACGACCCGAGCAGACGCACAGGACCTTGTCCAACGTTGCGTCGGATGTCAGCTTTTCGCCAACCAAAGCCATATGCCACCCATTGCCCTACAAACGATCCCCATCACTTGGCCCTTCGCCGTCTGGGGGCTCGATATGGTCGGACCCCTTAAAGGGGAATCCATAAGAAAAAGTATCTGCTGGTTATGGTGGATAAATTCACTAAGTGGATAGAGGCCAAACCAGTTAAAACGGCCGAGGCCGGGCCAGTGATAGAATTCATATCCGGCGTTGTGCACCGTTATGGTGTTCCACACAGCATCATCACCGCCAACGGCTCGAACTTCACAGCCGATGAGGTGAAAAATTGGTGTGCTAATCTGGGCATTAAGCTCGATTACGCCTCTACCTATCACCCGCAAACAAATGGTCAAGTCGAAAGGGCCAACGGTCTTATTATGAGCGGCATTAAACCCAGACTAGTGCAGTCTTTGAAAGAATCAGACAAGCACTGGGTTGAGGAGCTCGACTCCGTACTCTAGGGGCTGCGGACCACGCCCAACCGCACTACTAGATATACACCTTATTTCATGGTGTACGGTGCAGAGGCTGTGTTACCCTGCGAGATTATTCATGACTCACCTCGGGTGCGCATGTACGAAGAGAGAGAGGCCGAGCTTGATCGGCAGGACAGCCTAGACGCCCTGGAGGAGGAGCGCGATGTTGCAAAAGCCCGTTCTGCATTTTACAATAGCAGGCTCGCAGGTATCAAAGTAGAAAAGTGCGGGCCAAGACTTATAATGTTGGTGAGCTGGTTCTACGCCTACCGGAGAAGAAAAAGGACAAACTCAAGCCCAAGTGAGAGGGTCCCTTCATCATTGACGAAGTTCTCACCGGAGGAGCGTACCGCCTGCGTGATGCGTCAGACAATCGCCTAGAGCCGAACCCATGGAACGCGGCCAGACTCCGAAGATTCTACGCCTAAGCGCCGAACTCTTTGTCCGTCTCCTTCTCCCTATTGTTTCTATTTTTCCCCTCTTTTTTCGCTTTTCCCTTTTTTTAGCCTTCAAGTTTTTTCGTGCGGCTCGACCGTACACCAGCGACATATACATACTCAAATATGTACGTCCACCATACCTGGGGGCTTCTTTAACAGAAGCTTATTAATGTTATTTTTCGAGCATCAAGCTCGTCACATATGCGTTTTTCTTTCCATACGTACCTTTTCTTCGCCATTATATGCATCGATATGACTTAAGTTTTGGCCAAGCTGGGTTGCCTGGCTCCTGTGCTTATGCACTACGTTCCCATTAGTTCGGCTAGGGCATAAAGGGAGCACCTCTGCGATTGTTACTGCCTGGTCATCCGGATGTGTACCCCAGACTGGGTGAAGCCGAAAGCTAGCGTTCTTAAGGGAATATTCGGTCGGTGAACTAAAGATGTTCTTGCACTCACTCCATCGTGAACCCCCAGAACTTATATATACTGCGATTTTTCAATCACAGTTCGGACATGCACGATAACGCATGTACACCCAGGGAAAGGAACCCTTAACGAAACTATTCTCTCTGGAAGATGTTTCTTACAATTTTAATGTAATATAACATAACTAGCCAGGTACTTGTCTGTTCAAGCAACTATGACCCCTACGCCTGGTTTCCACGCATACCCCAGTCTACTCGGCCGCCCTGGTATTCGGAAACACTCCGCACCCTCGGGTCCAGAGGTCGAAGCGAAAAGGTCTGCCATGACAAGCGTTTTACAATTCAGCTAGTCATTTAAGACTCAAAAACTTCCTGTTCTATGCCGTCCAACAGGCTGTCCAATTTGCAATCCTATTGGGAATACTTGACGGCTACTTCTACTTGGTTATACACCAAACTCACGGGAATTTCCTTCCCATCTGACCCTAGAGGCCCGACTCGGGCCATATGTTTCGGATCAAGCTTGGTATACCGTGTTTTCACCATGGCCCAAGCTTCTCTTGCACCTTCCCGGCAGGCTGATATTTTCCATAACCAGAAACACCGCCGCGCTCCCTTGAATAGTTGTATAAGCTCTCCCATACTTCCTGGAGGGGAGGCGGACGGCCATAAGGCCTTGACAACACTTCGCATCGCTTGCCGCGCTTGCTCGTGCATTTGCGACAACTCTTGTAGTAGATCACCCGAAGATCCGGACATCTCCTCCTCGGGACGGCCAGTCAGCATACCTACAGACATAGCTCTGTCAGTTCCTTTCCTCGCCGAATTACACGGTGGTAAGTTTGAACACATACTAAATATGCCGCCTTGCAGCCTCTTATTTTCCTTCACGGAGTCGGCTAGCTGGGCCCGCACATCCTTCAGCTCTTCGCCCAGATGGGTCTTGGAATCCTGGAGTTGATTCTTCTCATCAATGACCTGTTTCAGCACACGCTCGCCCGCAGCATGTAGCCTTTTGGCTTCTTGTTCATTTGCTTGCGCGACTTCCAGTGCCTCCTTGAATTCCTCTGACAATTATGTCATGGTATATGCAATATCGTTAGCATTACTGACATATAATTATATTTTCCAGATGGAGGGGAATATTACCAGGTGACGCCTTCTTGGATTTCTCCAGTTCGGCGGTAGCAATAGTTAGCTGTGTCCGACACCTTTCTAGCTCTTGAGCTAGTCGGTCATTCTTCTCCGTAAGAACCTGGTTATACAACGATCCTCAAATCAGTTGTACCAACTACTTTATGTCTCGGGGGCTACTGGCATATGGTTATCATATTCCGGACACAGTAAATTTACCTGCACATCTTTTAAATGTTGCTCTGTGGCTCTGCCAAGCCCATTTCGAGCAGCTCGGAAGTATGCATCAGCCGAGCTGAAGGCATTGAACGCCGCTTCCGAGAAGCGGGGGTCGCGTAAAACGGTCCTCCAGTGCCGATGATTCATGGCACTCTCCACTTCCGAGTTGGTGACGGGCATATCTTCTGAGTCCTCAGCCGAAGGACAGTCCGACACCACTCCCTCCGCACCCTCGGGTCCAGAGGTCGAAGCGAAAAGGTCTGCCATGACAAGCGTTTTACAATTCAGCTAGTCATTTAAGACTCAAAAACTTCCTGTTCTATGCCGTCCAACAGGCTGTCCAATTTGCAATCCTATTGGGAATACTTGACGGCTACTTCTACTTGGTTATACACCAAACTCACGGGAATTTCCTTCCCATCTGACCCTAGAGGCCCGACTCGGGCCATATGTTTCGGATCAAGCTTGGTATACCGTGTTTTCACCATGGCCCAAGCTTCTCTTGCACCTTCCCGGCAGGCTGATATTTTCCATAACCAGAAACACCGCCGCGCTCCCTTGAATAGTTGTATAAGCTCTCCCATACTTCCTGGAGGGGAGGCGGACGGCCATAAGGCCTTGACAACACTTCGCATCGCTTGCCGCGCTTGCTCGTGCATTTGCGACAACTCTTGTAGTAGATCACCCGAAGATCCGGACATCTCCTCCTCGGGACGGCCAGTCAGCATACCTACAGACATAGCTCTGTCAGTTCCTTTCCTCGCCGAATTACACGGTGGTAAGTTTGAACACATACTAAATATGCCGCCTTGCAGCCTCTTATTTTCCTTCACGGAGTCGGCTAGCTGGGCCCGCACATCCTTCAGCTCTTCGCCCAGATGGGTCTTGGAATCCTGGAGTTGATTCTTCTCATCAATGACCTGTTTCAGCACACGCTCGCCCGCAGCATGTAGCCTTTTGGCTTCTTGTTCATTTGCTTGCGCGACTTCCAGTGCCTCCTTGAATTCCTCTGACAATTATGTCATGGTATATGCAATATCGTTAGCATTACTGACATATAATTATATTTTCCAGATGGAGGGGAATATTACCAGGTGACGCCTTCTTGGATTTCTCCAGTTCGGCGGTAGCAATAGTTAGCTGTGTCCGACACCTTTCTAGCTCTTGAGCTAGTCGGTCATTCTTCTCCGTAAGAACCTGGTTATACAACGATCCTCAAATCAGTTGTACCAACTACTTTATGTCTCGGGGGCTACTGGCATATGGTTATCATATTCCGGACACAGTAAATTTACCTGCACATCTTTTAAATGTTGCTCTGTGGCTCTGCCAAGCCCATTTCGAGCAGCTCGGAAGTATGCATCAGCCGAGCTGAAGGCATTGAACGCCGCTTCCGAGAAGCGGGGGTCGCGTAAAACGGTCCTCCAGTGCCGATGATTCATGGCACTCTCCACTTCCGAGTTGGTGACGGGCATATCTTCTGAGTCCTCAGCCGAAGGACAGTCCGACACCACTCCCTCCGCACCCTCGGGTCCAGAGGTCGAAGCGAAAAGGTCTTCCATGACAAGCGTTTTACAATTCAGCTAGTCATTTAAGACTCAAAAACTTCCTGTTCTATGCCGTCCAACAGGCTGTCCAATTTGCAATCCTATTGGGAATACTTGACGGCTACTTCTACTTGGTTATACACCAAACTCACGGGAATTTCCTTCCCATCTGACCCTAGAGGCCCGACTCGGGCCATATGTTTCGGATCAAGCTTGGTATACCGTGTTTTCACCATGGCCCAAGCTTCTCTTGCACCTTCCCGGCAGGCTGATATTTTCCATAACCAGAAACACCGCCGCGCTCCCTTGAATAGTTGTATAAGCTCTCCCATACTTCCTGGAGGGGAGGCGGACGGCCATAAGGCCTTGACAACACTTCGCATCGCTTGCCGCGCTTGCTCGTGCATTTGCGACAACTCTTGTAGTAGATCACCCGAAGATCCGGACATCTCCTCCTCGGGACGGCCAGTCAGCATACCTACAGACATAGCTCTGTCAGTTCCTTTCCTCGCCGAATTACACGGTGGTAAGTTTGAACACATACTAAATATGCCGCCTTGCAGCCTCTTATTTTCCTTCACGGAGTCGGCTAGCTGGGCCCGCACATCCTTCAGCTCTTCGCCCAGATGGGTCTTGGAATCCTGGAGTTGATTCTTCTCATCAATGACCTGTTTCAGCACACGCTCGCCCGCAGCATGTAGCCTTTTGGCTTCTTGTTCATTTGCTTGCGCGACTTCCAGTGCCTCCTTGAATTCCTCTGACAATTATGTCATGGTATATGCAATATCGTTAGCATTACTGACATATAATTATATTTTCCAGATGGAGGGGAATATTACCAGGTGACGCCTTCTTGGATTTCTCCAGTTCGGCGGTAGCAATAGTTAGCTGTGTCCGACACCTTTCTAGCTCTTGAGCTAGTCGGTCATTCTTCTCCGTAAGAACCTGGTTATACAACGATCCTCAAATCAGTTGTACCAACTACTTTATGTCTCGGGGGCTACTGGCATATGGTTATCATATTCCGGACACAGTAAATTTACCTGCACATCTTTTAAATGTTGCTCTGTGGCTCTGCCAAGCCCATTTCGAGCAGCTCGGAAGTATGCATCAGCCGAGCTGAAGGCATTGAACGCCGCTTCCGAGAAGCGGGGGTCGCGTAAAACGGTCCTCCAGTGCCGATGATTCATGGCACTCTCCACTTCCGAGTTGGTGACGGGCATATCTTCTGAGTCCTCAGCCGAAGGACAGTCCGACACCACTCCCTCCGCACCCTCGGGTCCAGAGGTCGAAGCGAAAAGGTCTGCCATGACAAGCGTTTTACAATTCAGCTAGTCATTTAAGACTCAAAAACTTCCTGTTCTATGCCGTCCAACAGGCTGTCCAATTTGCAATCCTATTGGGAATACTTGACGGCTACTTCTACTTGGTTATACACCAAACTCACGGGAATTTCCTTCCCATCTGACCCTAGAGGCCCGACTCGGGCCATATGTTTCGGATCAAGCTTGGTATACCGTGTTTTCACCATGGCCCAAGCTTCTCTTGCACCTTCCCGGCAGGCTGATATTTTCCATAACCAGAAACACCGCCGCGCTCCCTTGAATAGTTGTATAAGCTCTCCCATACTTCCTGGAGGGGAGGCGGACGGCCATAAGGCCTTGACAACACTTCGCATCGCTTGCCGCGCTTGCTCGTGCATTTGCGACAACTCTTGTAGTAGATCACCCGAAGATCCGGACATCTCCTCCTCGGGACGGCCAGTCAGCATACCTACAGACATAGCTCTGTCAGTTCCTTTCCTCGCCGAATTACACGGTGGTAAGTTTGAACACATACTAAATATGCCGCCTTGCAGCCTCTTATTTTCCTTCACGGAGTCGGCTAGCTGGGCCCGCACATCCTTCAGCTCTTCGCCCAGATGGGTCTTGGAATCCTGGAGTTGATTCTTCTCATCAATGACCTGTTTCAGCACACGCTCGCCCGCAGCATGTAGCCTTTTGGCTTCTTGTTCATTTGCTTGCGCGACTTCCAGTGCCTCCTTGAATTCCTCTGACAATTATGTCATGGTATATGCAATATCGTTAGCATTACTGACATATAATTATATTTTCCAGATGGAGGGGAATATTACCAGGTGACGCCTTCTTGGATTTCTCCAGTTCGGCGGTAGCAATAGTTAGCTGTGTCCGACACCTTTCTAGCTCTTGAGCTAGTCGGTCATTCTTCTCCGTAAGAACCTGGTTATACAACGATCCTCAAATCAGTTGTACCAACTACTTTATGTCTCGGGGGCTACTGGCATATGGTTATCATATTCCGGACACAGTAAATTTACCTGCACATCTTTTAAATGTTGCTCTGTGGCTCTGCCAAGCCCATTTCGAGCAGCTCGGAAGTATGCATCAGCCGAGCTGAAGGCATTGAACGCCGCTTCCGAGAAGCGGGGGTCGCGTAAAACGGTCCTCCAGTGCCGATGATTCATGGCACTCTCCACTTCCGAGTTGGTGACGGGCATATCTTCTGAGTCCTCAGCCGAAGGACAGTCCGACACCACTCCCTCCGCACCCTCGGGTCCAGAGGTCGAAGCGAAAAGGTCTGCCATGACAAGCGTTTTACAATTCAGCTAGTCATTTAAGACTCAAAAACTTCCTGTTCTATGCCGTCCAACAGGCTGTCCAATTTGCAATCCTATTGGGAATACTTGACGGCTACTTCTACTTGGTTATACACCAAACTCACGGGAATTTCCTTCCCATCTGACCCTAGAGGCCCGACTCGGGCCATATGTTTCGGATCAAGCTTGGTATACCGTGTTTTCACCATGGCCCAAGCTTCTCTTGCACCTTCCCGGCAGGCTGATATTTTCCATAACCAGAAACACCGCCGCGCTCCCTTGAATAGTTGTATAAGCTCTCCCATACTTCCTGGAGGGGAGGCGGACGGCCATAAGGCCTTGACAACACTTCGCATCGCTTGCCGCGCTTGCTCGTGCATTTGCGACAACTCTTGTAGTAGATCACCCGAAGATCCGGACATCTCCTCCTCGGGACGGCCAGTCAGCATACCTACAGACATAGCTCTGTCAGTTCCTTTCCTCGCCGAATTACACGGTGGTAAGTTTGAACACATACTAAATATGCCGCCTTGCAGCCTCTTATTTTCCTTCACGGAGTCGGCTAGCTGGGCCCGCACATCCTTCAGCTCTTCGCCCAGATGGGTCTTGGAATCCTGGAGTTGATTCTTCTCATCAATGACCTGTTTCAGCACACGCTCGCCCGCAGCATGTAGCCTTTTGGCTTCTTGTTCATTTGCTTGCGCGACTTCCAGTGCCTCCTTGAATTCCTCTGACAATTATGTCATGGTATATGCAATATCGTTAGCATTACTGACATATAATTATATTTTCCAGATGGAGGGGAATATTACCAGGTGACGCCTTCTTGGATTTCTCCAGTTCGGCGGTAGCAATAGTTAGCTGTGTCCGACACCTTTCTAGCTCTTGAGCTAGTCGGTCATTCTTCTCCGTAAGAACCTGGTTATACAACGATCCTCAAATCAGTTGTACCAACTACTTTATGTCTCGGGGGCTACTGGCATATGGTTATCATATTCCGGACACAGTAAATTTACCTGCACATCTTTTAAATGTTGCTCTGTGGCTCTGCCAAGCCCATTTCGAGCAGCTCGGAAGTATGCATCAGCCGAGCTGAAGGCATTGAACGCCGCTTCCGAGAAGCGGGGGTCGCGTAAAACGGTCCTCCAGTGCCGATGATTCATGGCACTCTCCACTTCCGAGTTGGTGACGGGCATATCTTCTGAGTCCTCAGCCGAAGGACAGTCCGACACCACTCCCTCCGCACCCTCGGGTCCAGAGGTCGAAGCGAAAAGGTCTTCCATGACAAGCGTTTTACAATTCAGCTAGTCATTTAAGACTCAAAAACTTCCTGTTCTATGCCGTCCAACAGGCTGTCCAATTTGCAATCCTATTGGGAATACTTGACGGCTACTTCTACTTGGTTATACACCAAACTCACGGGAATTTCCTTCCCATCTGACCCTAGAGGCCCGACTCGGGCCATATGTTTCGGATCAAGCTTGGTATACCGTGTTTTCACCATGGCCCAAGCTTCTCTTGCACCTTCCCGGCAGGCTGATATTTTCCATAACCAGAAACACCGCCGCGCTCCCTTGAATAGTTGTATAAGCTCTCCCATACTTCCTGGAGGGGAGGCGGACGGCCATAAGGCCTTGACAACACTTCGCATCGCTTGCCGCGCTTGCTCGTGCATTTGCGACAACTCTTGTAGTAGATCACCCGAAGATCCGGACATCTCCTCCTCGGGACGGCCAGTCAGCATACCTACAGACATAGCTCTGTCAGTTCCTTTCCTCGCCGAATTACACGGTGGTAAGTTTGAACACATACTAAATATGCCGCCTTGCAGCCTCTTATTTTCCTTCACGGAGTCGGCTAGCTGGGCCCGCACATCCTTCAGCTCTTCGCCCAGATGGGTCTTGGAATCCTGGAGTTGATTCTTCTCATCAATGACCTGTTTCAGCACACGCTCGCCCGCAGCATGTAGCCTTTTGGCTTCTTGTTCATTTGCTTGCGCGACTTCCAGTGCCTCCTTGAATTCCTCTGACAATTATGTCATGGTATATGCAATATCGTTAGCATTACTGACATATAATTATATTTTCCAGATGGAGGGGAATATTACCAGGTGACGCCTTCTTGGATTTCTCCAGTTCGGCGGTAGCAATAGTTAGCTGTGTCCGACACCTTTCTAGCTCTTGAGCTAGTCGGTCATTCTTCTCCGTAAGAACCTGGTTATACAACGATCCTCAAATCAGTTGTACCAACTACTTTATGTCTCGGGGGCTACTGGCATATGGTTATCATATTCCGGACACAGTAAATTTACCTGCACATCTTTTAAATGTTGCTCTGTGGCTCTGCCAAGCCCATTTCGAGCAGCTCGGAAGTATGCATCAGCCGAGCTGAAGGCATTGAACGCCGCTTCCGAGAAGCGGGGGTCGCGTAAAACGGTCCTCCAGTGCCGATGATTCATGGCACTCTCCACTTCCGAGTTGGTGACGGGCATATCTTCTGAGTCCTCAGCCGAAGGACAGTCCGACACCACTCCCATATCGGCCCTTGTCTCTTCGGCTGGGACCGGATCCCGGCTGTCGGGAGTATATCCGGCCGGATCCCTGGACACAGTCCGGCGAACTCTTTTCCTGATATAGGACGAACACGCAAGTCTCAGTTGGATGCAACTGCTAAAGACATATTTACAAACCCATACCTCTTTGATGAGGGCCCGACCGTGTCTTTGTTTGCCTTCCTCTTCGAAGGCTTGCCCGGTGTAGGAGCCGGTCTCTTCGGCATCGCTCCTGGGGTAACGCGACACGTCGAATGCCTCCCCTTTGGAGCACGAGACAGTGCGGTGGGTGAGGCGAAACGAGGAAACCCCTTCGGGGAAAACGTCTCCTGATTACTTACATGGGAGGTGGGAAGAAGACCAGGGTAGTCGGCGATGATGGCCACTTCCGTGCCGTCGTAGCACGCCTGGTAAAATGTCCCGTCCATGAGCGTCATGAATATATCCGGATCCTCCTCCCGGTTGTGGTCCTCTGGCTGGGGGGCGGGGCTGTAAAGCCCCTCGGAGACCTTCGCCAGTGCTATAATAAACAGGCGGATTACAAATTCATTAAAAGATGAATTGAGGAGGGGAGTAAGCAGAGCAGAGCAGAGCAGAGGGGTTAAGACTTACCCAGCTAGGTGGATTGTACATGGAATATCCATCTATGCGCTTGATGTGAAGGAAATCCTCCTCGTACCCTTTGTACAGTTCGGCCAATATTTTGGCCAGAGCGGCGGGGATGTCCGGACCCTTCCTGCCGCAGCGGGAGGCATCATCTTCCCCATTGTAGTGCCACATGGGAAGCCCTCGGTATTGGAGTGGCTGAACCCCCCGCACTATTGAAGTCGCCATTACCTCGGCTATTGATAATCCAGACTAGGCGAGCATCTTTATCTTGCCCATGAGTTGACAAACTTCCGCGCTATCGTCTTCCTCTAGACTCCGGGGGCGCCAGCTATGGCGTTTCTTCAAAGGGACTCTTGCAAACTCGGGGAGACCCCTCCGAACTGGGTCTGGAAGCGCGACGTCCTCAATATAGAACCATTCGGACGGCCACTCTTCGGATGCCTTCTTTGGTGTGCCGGATAGGTACCCGGTCTCGGCGATGCGCCATATTTCGGCTCCGCCCACTTCAAATATTGATCCCCCGTAGTTGCGCGAGGTGAGACAGAATAACTTTCTCCACAATTCAAAATAGGCCTCATAACCCAGGAATAGCTCACAAAGGGCAACATAGCCCGCGATATGCAGGATGGAGGCCGGAGTAAAGTTGTGCAGTTGGAGGCCATAATACTCCAGAAGCCCGCGGAGGAATGGATGAATTGGAAATCTGACACCTCTTAGCAGATAAGGGACAAAGCACACTCGTTCCCCCCGGATGGATTGGGGAAATCTTCAGCCTGAGCCCCGCCATTGAAGACGGTCAATCCTGCTCGAACAGGGACTATATCTGTGGGGGAAGAAATCCCTGTGTTTGCAGCTTCTCCAGCTGACCATGGGATACGGAGCAGCTCTCCCACTCTCCTTTTTCTGGGCTGCAGGAATGGGAGGAAGAGCTGGGTGCGCTCGCCATGTTGGGATGGCCTTTTCTGGCAGTCTCTGAGGATTTTTTCTACGTGGTGCCAAATGGATCTCGGATCCAATCTCTTTAAATAGACGCTCTTTTTCGTGACTAGGGTGTTATATGCAAAAATACTCTGACCTCTCGCATTTGCTCGACATGTGGAAGCTGAAGCTGTTGACGCACAGAAGCCGAGGGATACGACATTAAATGGAAGGCCGGATACATCACTTTGAAGTCATCCGAGGAGGAACCCGCCTTGCAATGCCGAAGACAATCTGCGCGCCGGACACCTCGTCATTGAAGCCTGGTTCGGGGGCTACTAAGGGAGTCCTGGACTAAGGGGTCCTCGGGTGTCCGGCCGGTTAGCCATGGGTCGGACTGGTGGGCTGTGAAGATATGAAGACCGGAGACTCTCGACGTGTCCGGATGGCACTCTCCTTTGCATGGAAGGCAAGCTTGGCAATCAAACATGAAGATTCCTTTCTTTGTAACCGACTTTGTGTAACCCTAGATCCCTCCGGTGTCTATATAAACCGGAGGGTTAGGTCAATAGGACCGAATACTCATTACCATAGTCATACAGGCTAGACTTCTAGGGTTTAGCCATTACGATCTCGTGGTAGATCAACTCTTGTAATACTCATATTCATTAAGATCAATCAAGCAGGAAGTAGGGTATTACCTCCATAAGAGAGGGCCCGAACCTGGGTAAACATTGTGTCCCCCGTCTCCTGTTACCATCGATCCTAGACGCACAGTTCGGGACCCCCTACCCGAGATCCGCCGGTTTTGACACCGACAGTCGCTTCCCCTCCTGAGGACGTCGTCTTGTAGATGGTGATTCCATGCGTACTTTCCCAGGTCAGGACATACACGATATCGTGATTGGCAACAATCAGTTGATGATATGGAGGTTCGGGGGTGATTACCTGTTTGGCAATGATGCTGATGGTGTGTAGTGCAGAGTCGCGGCAGGGCTTCTGAAAGGACATGCGGAGCCCCCATGTGTGGTTTTGGTAATTGATGACATTCTCTATGGACTAATGGTTGCATTGAGTTATATTTGAAGGATTTGTCCATAGACACTTCTTGAAGTCCATGTGTTGGTTTCAAGGAGTTTATGTGTTGACCAAGGTGCTATTAAGGAATTATCAAAAGATTGGTCATGTGAGAGTTGAGCTTATTCCAAGCATGTCTTGAAGAAGAAGATTGTGTGATCATTCATGCTTACCTTCAAGGCATCATCCAAATGAAGGAGTTGGAAAGGTTCAAGGTTGATCAAGACTAAGTCAAGAGTGAATCAAGTTGATCAAATCACAAAGCGTAGAAGATGTACCGAGAGGGATCAAGTGATCCCATGGTATGGTAAGCATTGTCCATTACGCTTTGTGTACTAACCCATAGTCTTCGTGAGAGTTCTTTGCGGGGTTAGGTTGCGGTGTGCACGTTCAAGTGATGCATCATGAAGAGATCAAGTGCTTGAAGATTGCTGTCCATTGTGGTGACAATGGACTTGTGAAGATGTGCTGAAAAGTGGCTCACCCATAATGGAGTATGGGGAGCAATCTACTAGTCTTCACCGAGCCAACACAATCAAGAAAGGTGATCCTACTTGAGGAAGTCAAGATCGTCTACATCTAGCTCAAGTGGACTTTGTGCAAGGCAAAGGTTTCGCATTGATAGGTTCTCTATTTTACCGGTCTCATGGTGGTAGTTTGGAGACCAGGTTATAGGATCGTTTGCCGTACTATCAAGGGGGGCTCTCAAGTGAGTAGCTTGATCTTATCGTTCGTAGAGAGCTCAAACCATTGCATGCTTGCATCAACTTTCTTGGTTCTTGTTTGGTTTTCTCCTTGTGAGATTTTGAGATTATGGTCATCTTCTTGACAAGCTCGAGTTCATCGAAAACGGAGTTCACATGCTTCTTCTATTGTGTTTTCGGTGTTAGAGGTTTTACCGGTCTTTTTTGAGGAAGGGTTCTCACCATTTTCTTATGGGCCTTTTCTGATTTGCTTCTTATTGTTATTTCTATCAATATTGTGTTAGCCCTCGTCGCTAGCTTTCCAACAAACTTGGTTTCGTTGAATTCGGAGTCCGTTTGCAAAAGTTGTGTCAGTTTTGGTGTCCTTATAAAAGCTGCAGCGGTACTACCGCTCGTGGGAGCGGTACTACCGCTTGGAGGGGATGTAATTTTTTACTACCGCTCTTGGGAGCGGTGTCGGTGTCAAAACCAGCGGATCTCAGGTAGGGGGTCCTGAACTGTGCGTCTAAGGCGGATGGTAACAGGAGGCGGGGGACACAATGTTTAGCCAGGTTCGGGCCCTCTCGATGGAGGTAATACCCTACTTCCTGCTTGATTGATCTTGATGATATGAGTATTACAAGAGTTGATCTACCACGAGATCGTAGAGGCTAAACCCTAGAAGCTAGCCTATGATTATGATTGTTGTTGTCCTACGGACTAAACCCTCCGGTTTATATAGACACCGGAGGGGGCTAGGGTTACACAGAGTCGGTTACAAGGGAGGAGATCTACATATCCGAATTGCCAAGCTTGCCTTCCATGCAAAGGAGAGTCCCATCCGTACATGGGACGAAGTCTTCAATCTTATATCTTCATAGTCCAACAGTCCGGCCAAAGTATATAGTCCGGCTGTCCGAGGACCCCCTAATCCAGGACTCCCTCAGTAGCCCCTGAACCAGGCTTCAATGATGATAAGTCCGGCGCGCAGATTGTCTTCGGCATTGCAAGGCGGGTTCCTCCTCCGAATACTCCATAGAAGATTTTGAACACAAGGATCGTGTCCGGCTCTGCAAAACAAATTCCACATACCACCGTAGAGAGTATAATATTCCACAAATCTAATCTGCTGACAGCTTTCATAGCATGACATCACGCCATGGCCCGGTCATTATTCAAACCGTTTTTCTCAACCAGCCACTGCACATATTGCGAGGTGGCTTTCTTGGCACGTCTTGTCGAAGTAGAGATCGTGTCCCCTTATCACGGGATTCTCATCAATACGGGTGTGGGTAACCCAACCACGCCATCAATCACGGTGCTTGGGGAATAAGCGATTTTACCAGGCAAGTGGGGAGGCGCACAGTTTCTACCGCCCTTATAAAGGGACAAGGACTCCTCTTTTTCGCCCACGCCTTCTTCTTCCCGATCCATTCCCCTTCGCTCGAGCTCCAGCGCCCGAGTGTTCGTCTTCTCCGCCCACAAAGGCCTTCCGAAAATGTCCGGATCCGGAGCAAGAGGCAAGTGGATGGCCTCTACCGTCCGGGAGAAGGATATAAAAAAGCTTCGGGAGGCCGGGTACCTGGCCAAGAAAATCAGCCATCGTCTTCCGACGGCGGGACGGATCGTCCCTACTCCGGAACCCCACGAGAGGGTTGTATTCCTCCCTCATTTTGTCCACGGGCTAGGGTTTCCCCTCCACCCGTTCGTTCGCGGCATCATGTATTATTACGGGATCTATTTTCATGATCTATCCCCCAATTCCTTCCTCAACATCTCGACATTCATCGTCGTGTGCGAGGCTTTTCTCCGCATCTCGCCACACTTCGGCTTATGGCTGAAGATCTTTAATGTGAAGCCCAAGGTAGTGAGTGGCGAGCACGCCGAGTGCGGGGGCGCTATGGTGAGCAAGATGCCCAACATCACATGGCCAACATGTACTTTTAATGATTCCGTCAAAGAGTGGCAACAGCAGTGGTTTTACATCACTGAGCCGCGCGGCACGGAATGGGCCGCTGCTCCCGAGTTCCGATACGGAGCCCCTCTGCGTCTTACGTCCTAGCCCAAGAAGGGCCTGAACTGGTCTTCGTCCAATGAACTGTCGGTGCTCCAGACGCGCGTTAAAGATATGGAAGACAAGAACATCAAACTTGTCAATGTAGTCCAGGTGATGTTAGTTCGCCGGATCCTGCCTTGTCAACACCGGACTTGCAATCTATGGGAATTCGATCCGGCCAAGCACCAGACCCTGCGAGAGCTCTTTGGCTCCTCGCACAAAGACATCTGGAAGGTGCTTTTCAAGTCCGGCAAATCATGGCCGGACTCTGCCGAGGACCGCAGATACCAACTGTCCCGCCCTGCAAGCTTGGTAAGTTATCATACGTTTTTTCCGCATCACCCAAGGGAAATGCTTAATGTGTTTTTCACAACTCTCCTAGGGCTGGACGGAGTAGGCGGAGCGGATCCACTGTCCGGCCCCGCTGCCCGAAGAACCAGCCGGCCCACTTTTGATGAAGATGCTGGTCCCGGCGCCTTACAAGGCGCCGAAGAAGAAGGCCGAGAAGGAGGCCAAAAAGACCCGGGGCGGCCTTCGTCGCCGCGGCACTTCGGACACAATATCCGAAGGCTCCAATGCCCGTTTTGCCTCCGAAGAGGATGAGGAGGAGGAGGAAGATGAATCCCCAGCGGGGGGAAGAAAGAAGAGGACGACCTCCATACACTTGGAGGCCGAATCGCCCAAAAGGGAAAAAACTCCTCTTCTGGAGGAGTCCACTGCCGCCGCCGACAGCGGCCCGGAGTGGGATCCCAGGGCCCAGCCCCTGGTGAACTCGTGAGTATCCGAACACGATTATGCGCCCAGACTCATCACGACATAATATTTTAACCTGAGCCATACTTTTTGTAGTCCGGCGAGGTCCCGCACCGAACACTCCTCGTCAGAGGATTTGCTGAGCTCGGATGCTATGGAGAGCGGGACGCCCCCGAAGGCCCCTTCCCCCAAATATGTGAATAACACCGAGGCTTCATCCCAGAAGGACCCAAGCCAAGGAGGGGGGGGGGGAGATCGTGAAGGCGGCGCCTAGAGGTCAAACTTTAGGGGCCGGAGACATGGGGGAGAAGATTCCCATAGGAGTCGACGGCGGGGGCCATCTTGAATTCGGCCCCTGGTTGGACGCAATTCCGGAGACCAATACGGCTCCAGAATCAAGTAGGCAGCCTCCCACGACTGGAGGGAGTGTGCCTATTCCACCGGCAACCGCTGTGCAACCAGAGGTGCCGGACGCTTTGTTGGCGGCGCTGAAGAGCGCCTCCATCGTCGATGAACACCGTGCCCTTATGGGTGCGGTGATTGAGAAGGTTCAGTCCGCTGATAGTGGACTGAATGAAGCTTGTATGAGCCTTATAAGAGGCTTTGAGGTATGTTCTATGAGGTTTCAAAGAGTGTCATAGTATGGACAGTAGCCCCTGATACACTGTTCGGTGAAAGAAAGAACCAGACAGAGGATCAAATTTATGTTTGCAGGAAGACTCTGTTGATGACATCTATCTCTCTTCTTTTATAAGCAGGCGTCTGTAGCGAATGTTACCTCTCATACTGCGGAGGTCTCCGGACTGAATCAAAGTCTGGAGCGGGCCAAAGAAGAACTTGGCCAGTTGAAAAGACAGTTAAAAGATAAACAAGGTATGCACAAGCCCTGTTCGCGTTCATTGCGAACGAATTTCCAGTATGATAAATATGTTTCATGATTTGTGCTAGGGACGATGACCGAAGTCGAGGCTCTTAAGAAGGCTGTGGCCGAGGCCGAGAAAAAGGCAGCCATAGAGCAGGCTCTTCGTGGGAAGCACGAGGCCAGGGTTATTGAAGCTGAGCAGGAGCTTCAAGAGGCCGTGAAGAAATGCGAGACCTTGGAGCAGAGTTTAACGGAGAAGGAATCCGAACTCACCAGGGCTCACCAAGCCGTGCGCGATGCCCGGGGGGAAACCCCAAAGCACCCGGCAGGAGATTCAAGAGGCGAGGAAGATCGCGGCGGGTAGGGCTTTTTTCCATGTAAAGCAAGTATTTGAGGAGAAAATCATGTTTCTAATTTCGAATTCGGATTTCTCCAGGGGTATTTGCGGAGCTGCCCCGCAGCATATCGGATGCCGCTCAATTCTACCGAGCCGAAGAAAGGGAAACTGCGGATAAGCTCTTCTGGTCGCAGTATCTGGCACCGAATTATCCGGTGCCTTTTGCCGATCAACTAAAACAGCTGATCGAACTACATAGGGCGGCCGGACTAGCCATGAAGGATTTGATTATCCGGCTATGGCCCGCCGAGCCGATTCCAAACAGCTACTTCGGGCTCATGAAGCGGCTTGTAAGTGCCTGCCCTCGACTTGACGTCATCAAGCGGTCGGTCTGTATAGAGGGTGCGGGAATGGCCTTCGCCCGCGCAAAGGTGCACTGGGGGAAGATGGATGCTGAAAAGCTGATGACCGAGGGACCGCCAGAGGGGAAGCAGCACCGCAAGCCCGAATTATATTATGAAAGTATCCTGAAAGGATCATGCCTTGCGGCGGAGCAATGCACCAAGGACGTTTATATTTCCATGAATACAATCATGTTGTCCTTTGTAATGTTGAACAAGGTCATTTCTATTATTTATTGCCTGTTATATTAAAGTTTATCCTCCTGCGCGGCCGTTTTATATATTAATCCTGAGAGTTGGCCAGTCGTCAGCTACTGCCCCCACGTAGGAAGTACGGGGGTGTTCGGGATAAACCTGATCACTCTTTATCCCAGTTTTGGGTCCTTCAAAGGAGGTGTTCAGCACAATGAACCAGGCAATCGGACTATAGGGCTTTATCACTCTCACTTAGCCATAGGAGCTTTAGAAAAGGAAGGTAGGCGCAGCCCCTGGTGTTCGGAAGACCGCACGAGGGGCTCTATAAGCACCTGATCGGAAGAAAAACCGATCCATCGCACGCTGCATTGGTTATGGCATTATGCGGGAGAAATCCTTAAAGATTTTACAACCTCTCGAACAGCTGACCAGGTCTCGCTGTATCATGACAGTCAGTTTTCGGCTTTCTCTACTGAGGTGCTCGTCCGGAAGAACTGGGACACAATCGCAGTAGTTCTCCCTGTGCCGCCTTAGCTGATATAGCGGAACGTAAGGCAGCAAAACATGGGAGCCGGGCAAACCCAACATTTGACCCAAGACATGATTCGGAGCTGATGCATATAATGCTATAAGTTTGGGGTGCCGGACTTCCATGAAGGTGTTCGGACTTTATTGCCGTATTATGGGTGAAACGAAGCCCCTGGCAAATTTAAGGCATATCGCGGCGTACGGATGCCACTTGACGAAAGAATTTCAATAAGAAATAACAGCAGATAAGCATCATATAAATCCACATGTTGTATTTGAATGGTACGTCGATGCGTATGAGTACAGGTAATGTGATAAAAAAGAGATATGAGTGTGGAACCTGCTGAGACCAGGGGGAAGAAGCTGTGTGCGGATCCCGAGTATAGTCGGATGGTCATTGCGGGGAATATCTAAGGATTCCCTTGTGCGTTCAAGCTGCTTCCAAATCGCCAGTCCTGGTCGGCACAATGGTGAACCTGCAAAGGGAATGTAAGAAATGTTTGTGTGCCGGAGAGCGGTTCAGCCGCGGTGTGCGGCCTGTCCCGGCCTTCGCCGGAGTGTTTAATTGAGCTCTGGACGAGCCGGGCTATCCTGCCGCGAAGTAGTTCGGAGTCCTTTGGCGGTGTCCGGGAGCCTGGCCGTCGACTCGAGGTTCGATTGGAAGGTGCCACTCGTTGCTTCTGCTGTTAAAGCAGCGGTATACTCCTTGGTGCCGAGGGAAAGTTCGGCCTTGCCATTAACCGTGATGACGCTGCGTGGACCGGGCATCTTGAGCTTACGGTAGGCGTAATGTGGCACCGCGTTGAATCGAGCGAACGCGGTTCGTCCGAGCAGTGCCTGATAATCACTGCGGAAGGGGACGATGTCGAAGATTAACTCTTCGGCACGGTAATTGTCTGGTGATCCGAAGACTACCTCAAGGGCGATGGAGCCTGTACAGCTGGCCTCCACACCTGGTATAATACCTCTGAAGGTGGCTTTAGTGGGCTTGATCATCGAATGATCGATGCCCATCTTGCGCACTGTGTCCTGGTAAAGCAGGTTTAGACTGCTGCCTCCGTCCATAAGGACTCGTGTGAGGTGGAACCCGTCAATTATTGGGTCGAGGACTAGTGCGGCTGGATTGCCCTGATTGGTGTTAACCGGACGATCCGTGCGGTTGAAGGTGATCGGCCCTAGTTTATATTGTGGGACGACTGGTTCCATTAAGTCGACATCCCTAAGGGTGTGCATCCGGTCCGGGTTGGGAGTGTGGGTGCCGTTTACCACGTTCACCGTTTGGATTTGCGGGGGAAATTTCTTTTGCCCTCCTGTATTCGGTGATCTGGGCTCCTTATTGCCATCATCGCTTTTAGACCCCTTATCTTTGTTTTTGGCGCCTCACCTGCCGGCTTGTTTGAAGACCCAGCATTCTCTGTTGGTATGATTGGCTGGTGTTCCTGGGGTGCATGAATTTGGCATGGGCGGTCGAGTATGCGGTCCAGACTGGATGGACCCGAATTGTCATTTTTGAGTGGCCCATTTCGCTGACCGGACTTAGAGCCACTAAATCCGGCATTGACTGCCGTATCTTCGGCATTTTCACCATTTTTGCGGCGCTTGTGTTTGTTGCGTCGGGGTTTGCCGTTGCTATCTCTGGCCTCTGATGTGCCAGGGTTGCTTGTTGTGTTGTTGCTACGGGCCAACCAGCTATCTTCGCCCGCGCAAAAGCGGGTCATGAGTGTCGTGAGGGCTGCCATGGATTTTGGCTTCTCTTGGCCGCTAGGGCTTCGGCATCCGGACAGTCGACAATTTGGTTCTTTTTAGTTAGGAACCGAGTCCAGAATTTCCTGGCTGACTCTCCGGTCTGTTGTGTTATGTGATTTAAATCGTCAGCATCCGGTGGTCGCACATAAGTGCCCTGGAAGTTGTCCAGGAATGCGTTTGCCAGGTTCTCCCAACTTCCGATGGAGTTTGCTGGCAAGCTATTCAGCCAGTGCTGAGACGGCCCTTTGAGTTTTAGCGGGAGATACTTGATGGCGTGTAGATCATCCCCGCGAGCCATGTGAATGTGGAGGAAGAAATCCTCTATCCATACCGCGGGGTATGTAGTGCCATCATATGATTCAATGTTCATGGGTTTAAACCCTTCTGGGAATTCGTGATCCATTACTTCGTCAGTGAAGCATAGGGGGTGTGCGGCGCCTCTGTGCCGGGCTATGTCGTGACGCAGTTCATACGAGTCTTGTCTGCTGTATTCGGCCCTGCTGGATTTGCTTTTAGTATATCCGGCGTGAAGGTCGTTGTCACATGTTGGGGCGCGCCCTCGTGATCCGTAAATCGATCTTGCATGTACTGCTTTGTTTTCCAATACGTCTCGCAGGTCCTGCGTGTTACCCCGGGCCTTGGTATTTTTGTTTAACTGGCGACAGGGTGCGGGCTGGACTTCGGCCTGATATGCCGCTTTGTCTCGGCCACGAGGTGGCCGGTCAGCCGCATCATACGCTGGAAGCGTAGGCTTTAATGCTTCCTCCTCTAGTTGGGGTAGCAACCTGCACTTTGGGTAACTTTTGGTTGGGCGCTCGAGTTCATATTCCTCGGCTACCAGGACCTCAGTCCATCTATCCGCTAGCAGATCTTGGTCATCTTGAAGCTGTTGTTTCTTTTTCTTCAGGCTTTTTGCTGTGGCTATAAGCTGGCGCTTGAAGCGCTCTTGCTCGGCAGGATCCTCAGGCACGATAAATTCTTCGTCGCCGAGGCTCACCTCGTCTTCGGAGAGAGGCATGTAATTGTCATCCTCTGATTCTCCATCTGCTGCCTGTTCTTTAGGGCTAGCTTGCCCATCCTCCCGCTCGAAGCCTGGCTGGAGGGGATTTTCTTCGTCTTCGGCACTATCCGCAACGTTATTGCCTCTTGTGCCGGTATCGCTGCTTTTGCTATGGCGGGGCTTAGAGCGGCGCCGATGACGCCAGTTCTTAGATTGCTTCTCGAGGGGATTATCCTCCGTTGCCTTATTGCCATCACTTTCTTTGGGGGTATCCACCATGTATATATCATATGATGAGGTGGCAGTCCAGCGCCCTGTGGGCGGTGGTTCCTGTTCTTCTCCTGCATCGTCGTCCATACCGTCGATGTCTTCGGAGCCGAAATCGAGCATGTCGGTTAAGTCGTCGATAGTGGCTATTAAGTGGGTGGTGGGTGCGGAACGAATTTCTTCGTTGTCTGCTTCCCACTCGAGCCGGACATAGTTCGGCCAAGGGCCTCCTGACAAGGAGAGAGACCTTAATGAATTCAGCACGTCGCCCAAGGGCGAGTGCTGAAAGATATCCGCGGAGGAAAACTCCGTGATCGGCGCCCAATCAGATTCGATAGGCACGGACGTAGGCGGTTCGGAGCCCGTGGCCGGGGACGAATCCAAGGGTCCGGCAACACAGGTCTCGTAGGAGGTGAAGTCTGCGGCCTCCATGGCGGGGTCCATCCACCCATCCTCGGACGGCGCAATCTGCTCCGGATTGAGGGCCGGAGTAGCCACAGGTGTGATCCCCCGAACACCGTCCGACGGCAGAGCTAAGTTATGCTCGTCGTGACTGTGCGGCGCACCTGACATGGGCTCGAATCCGTCAAAGATCAAGTCTCCGCGGATGTCAGCGGTATAGCTTAAGTTTCCAAACCTGACCTGACGGCCAGGGGCGTAGCTCTCGATCTGCTCTAGATGGCCAAGCGAGTTGGCCCGCAGTACGAAGCCGCCGAATACGAAGATCTGTCTGGGGAGAAAAACCTCACCCTGGATCGCATCGTTGCCGATGATCGAAGGAGCCATCAAGCCTTTATCATGACGGCACAGTGGAACTCTCAATGAAAGCACCAATGTCGGTGTCAAAACCGGCGGATCTCGGGTAGGGGGTCCCGAACTGTGCGTCTAAGGTGGATGGTAACAGGAGGCGGGGGCACAATGTTTACCCAGGTTCGGGCCCTCTCGATGGAGGTAATACCCTACTTCCTGCTTGATTGATCTTGATGATATGAGTATTACAACAGTTGATCTACCACGAGATCGTAGATGCTAAACCCTAGAAGCTAGCCTATGATTATGATTGTTGTTGTCCTACGGACTAAACCCTTCGGTTTATATAGACACCAGAGGGGGCTAGGGTTACACAGAGTAGGTTACAAGGGAGGAGATCTACATATCCGAATTGCCAAGCTTGCCTTCCACGCAAAGGAGAGTCCCATCCGGACATGGGACGAAGTCTTCAATCTTATATCTTCATAGTCCAACAGTCCGGCCAAAGTATATAGTCCGGCTGTCCGAGGATCCCCTAATCCAGGACTCCCTCAAGCGGTAATACCGCTTGGCGCGGTACTACCGCGGCTACTTCCGTGGCTACTTCCGCTCCGGACCAAAAACTCGTCACAAGTCCAGCGGTGGTAGGCATAGATGTATTTTTTTAGTACCGCTCGCACGCAGTAGTACCGCTACCCCTAGCGGTAGTACCGTGAGGACGAGCGGTAGTACCGCTCTGTGCAGGCTGTGAGCATAACGGTTGGATTTTTCCCCACCTATAAAAGGGGGTCTTCTTCCCCAATGAACCTTATCCTTTGAGCTCGTGTTCTTCCCCCATTGTTGACCTTCTTTGAGCTTGCTATCTCTCAATCCCTCCATGGATTCTTACTAGTTTTTGGGGGAAAAGAGAGAGGAGATCTAGATCCACATTTCCACCAATCACTTTCTCCTCTATGTGAGGGGAACCCCTTGGATCTAGATCTTGGAGTTCTTGGTGTTCTCCTTCTTGTTCTTCCTCTCATTTCCCTCCCTAGCATTAGTTGTTTTGGTGGGATTTGGGAGAGAAGGACTTGGGCACTCCGTGTGCCCTTGCCATTGCATTTGGTGCATAGGTTTGAGTTCTTCACGGTGATACTTGGAAGTTACAAGTTGAGAAGCTTATTACTCTTGGGTGCTTGGTACCCTTGAGCTTGTTCCTCTTGGGTGCTTGGGCGTCCTAGACGGTTGGTGGTGTTCGGAGCTCAATCATTGTGGTGTAAAGCTCCGATCAAGCGTCGGGGTCTCCAATTAGGTTGTGGAGATTGCCCCGAGCAATTTGACGGGTTCCGGTGACCGCCCCTAAGGGTTGCCAAAGTGTACGGGTTCGGTGACCACCCCCAAGGGTTTCCATTTGTATGGGTTCGGTGACCGCCCTCAAGGGTCCCTTAGTGGAATCATGGCATCTTGCATTGTGTGAGGACGTGAGGAGATTACGGTGGCCCTAGTGGCTTCTTGGGGAGCATTGTGCCTCCACACCGCTCCAAACAGAGATTAGCATCCGCAAGGGTGTGAACTTCGGGATACATCATCGTCCCCGCGTGCCTCGGTTATCTCTTACCCGCGCCCTTTACTTATGCACTTTACTTTGTGATAGCCATATTGTTTCTTGTCATATATCTTGCTATCACTTAGTTGTTTATCTTGCTTAGCATAAGTTGTTGGTGCACATAGGTGAGCCTAGTTGTTGTAGGTTTTTTGCTTGACAAATTAACCGCTAGGTTTATTCCGCATTTGTTCAAGCCTAAACCGTAATTATTTTAAAGCGCCTATTCACCCTCCTCTAGGCGACATCCTCGATCTTTCAATTGGTATCAGAGCCTCGTCTCTCTTCTTAGGGCTTAACCGCCTAGAGAGTAAGGATGTCTACTAGGGGTTTAGGATTCTCTGACACTCTTAGTTTCGATGGCACAAATTTTGATGTTTGAGTAATTCGCATGCTTAATCTCTTTAGGGTCATGGACCCAAATTTAGAGCGAATTGTAGATATGGGTTTTTCTCCTCCAAAGGACCCCCAAAGATTATCTTTAGAGGATGAGAAAAACTCTTATCTCAATGCTCAAGCTTCTAATGTGCTTTTCGATGCTTTGAGCAATGTAGTTATATTTCAACTCATGTCATTCCGGGATGCTCATGAGTTGTGGACAAAGCTTCAAGATAAATATGGCGTGTACAAGTTTTGTAGGGGTGATTGTTCTCCCTCCACCTCCGGCCGTGTTGTGTTCTCAACTTCTTCTACTTCACCTACATGTGGTTTGCCACAAGGTAATGACATGGTGAGTAGTGGTGTACATTGCAATGATGATAGTGGGCTTATTGTTGATAATCCTTCATCACTTTCTTATTGCAATGCTTCATCTTTGGACTTTAGCACTTCGAGCACTCCAAATGTTTCACATGCTTGTGTTGATAGTCCTTGCATATCATGTAGAAATTGCTTGACTAAATCTCATGATGATATCCTTACTATGTCTTGTTGCCATGATAAAAATGCATATATTTCCTCGAATTGTTGTGCTAACAATGTAGAGGAAACCCAACACCCCATGGAACAAGATGTGGTCTTGAATGGTGCTTCAAGGGATCCTACATCATCATCTATTGCAATTTGCCTTATGGCCAGGCCTTCAAAGGTATCTCACACTTTGAATCCCAATATATCTTGTGATGATATTGATGAGGGCAAGAATGATGATGATGTTGATTATGGTGAAGAGAATGATAATGTTGCCTCCTTAAAAATTAAGGGGGAAATGATTTTTAAAGCTCTTCTTAAGAATAAATTGCTCATTCCAACTTCATGGAAATCATGTCCATTGCTATTGAGGGCAAGAAATATATTGATGAGTTGGAATCTCGTCTTGAGGAGCTTGAGGTCACCATTGATAAAATGGAAGGTCATGAGCGTGATTACGCTAATGAGATTGCGGACCTCTCCCAAGCTCTCGAACTTGAACAAACCACCAAGGAATCTCTTGAGGAGACTTTTGATCTAGAATTATCTAGAGTGAAGGAATATCATGATAGAGCTCTTGAGGTGGCCAATGTTTTTGAAACTAAAAATGAGAAGCTTGAAGTTGCGCATGCTAAACTCCTTAAGAACTTTGGGCACCTCGAAAATGGCTCAAGGGTCATTAAGAGTGAGCTCATCAAACTCACCGGGTCTCATGCACAACTTAAAGCTTCATATTGAAAAGAGCTTGCCAAGTTGCCTTCTCCTCTTGCTATTATTGATGGTGCTTGTGCTACTAACTCTATTACTTGTGAAGCATCCATTTTGAAGGAGAATGTTGAGCTACGGGCTCAACTTGAGTTGCTATCTAGCAATTATGGGAAATTGGAAGAAAGTCATGAAAAGCACTCAAGCTCTCATGATGATCTTCTAGTACCCATAATGTGCTAAAGATAGCTCATGAGGCCATGATTGCTAAGGTAACATCTAGTGAGCCTCATGTGGATACTAGCACTACTTCTAGTCAAAATGTTATATTGCCATGTGCTAGTCCTTGTAATTCATCTACTCACAATGTTGGTACATCTTGTGATGAATTGCTTTCCTTGCCGTGTTGCTCTAACGGTGAAGCTTATACTTTCTCTAGTACTTGTGTTGAGACTAACCATGTAGAGGAAATCAAAGAGCTCAAGGCCCAAGTCACTTGTTTGAAGAAAGACTTGGGAAAAGTGTCATGAAGGGAAATTCCCACTCAACAATATCTTGAGTGTGCAAAAATCCCCCAATGACAAAGGTGGACTTGGATTCAACTCCAATGAGAAGAAGAAGTCCAACAGAAACAACAAGAAGGGCCAAGAACACCTCAAGAATTCGGCCAAGATTATTTGCTTCAAGTGCAAAGTAGAAGGGCATCATGTTAGATCTTTCCCATTGAATAAGAAGCCCATTAGTGACAAGCAACAAGGGAAGTGACCACAAGTTCACTCTCATGCTCAATCTCAAGTTGAAGAAAGGCCTCTTCCCAAGAAAACTCAAGCTAATGCTTCTCAAGTTGAGAAATCAAGTGAGAAGAAAGTGAAGAGTAGACGTTGCTACTTATGTCGTGAGAAAGGTCACCTCGCTTCTTCATGCACTAGTGGTAACTTATCCAACCCAATTATTATTGATGATATCTATTCTCTTGGGAAGGATAAGGTTGGCAGTGTGTTTGCCAAAGTTGTTGGTACTCAAGGTGGTGTCAAGAAAAGAACCATTTGGGTAGCCAAGCCTATTGTGACTAACCTCTTAGGACCCAACTTGGTTGGGGACCAACTAGCTCAAACTTGATCAATAGGTGTTTATGGAGGGCATTGGAGACTTGGCTACATCATGAATAATTAATGGATCTTCATCATTCATATTGTCTCAAGCCAAGTAAATTGGATTATCAAGTTTCTATCTTATATCCAATGTGCCTCCTTGCGGTAACTTGTACTTAAATTGTTTACATTGAAAGTTACTTGCCCCTTTGCATGTTTTGGTTTTGTTCCTTGCATGTGTTGTATATGTTGTGCTTCCAATTTGCTTATCTTGAGTAATCAAGTATGTGTGTGTTGGTTCGCACATCATGTACGTGTGTGTAGTGCGTTGAGCCTTTGCGCATCTTGTTTGTATCTTAGTTGGCTCTTGTGAGAGATTAATGGAAAATCCCATTTTTGGGAAGTGATGTGCTGTGTGCACCTCACAATCCTATAAATGCGTGTATATTAGGAATACCATCTAGTATTGATATTACAAGATTATCTAGTCACTATGTGGTATGTCTTCACATGATAAATTCAAATTCTAAATAGTCCATTAATTATCTCTTGTTGGATCCTTTTATTTGCCTCTTATTTATCTTTAATTGGTATCACATTATGGGGGAGTAATTTGCTATGTGTATATTACTAGCCTAGAAAAGTGTACATTTGAGATATTGTCACCTAGAGTTGATATTGTAAATTATCTTGTTCCTAGGTGGCATGTTAGCTCTACAAGTTGCAAATTTTCTTGTGTTTGGTGTGAAGATGATGTTGGATATCCTTGCTATCTACCACCGGGAATTATTTCCAAATACTTCTTGTCTTTTGACAAGTGGTACTCACTTGCGTGGTAGAAATTATTGATCATCTTTACATTGGCTTTTTCTTTTATTTGCCTTATATCTTGCCAAGGTTTGTGTCAACTCCCTTTGTCTTCCATACCACTTGTGGATCTTGTTATTTTCTTGATCTTGTCTAGTGTTTTCTAGATATAGTGAAAGTGGTGATCCCACCTTGTGCATTTTGTATTCAAATGCAAATTCTCTACAATGCACTAGTCTTGGGGGAGCCATCCTGTTTTCTATAAAACACTCATCTTGTGATCCTTATCAAGTGTGTGTTGGCGGAAGGCAAGCCGTTTTCTTTGTGCCATCATGAAACTTTGTAGAGAGCTTGGTTTCTTTGGAACCATCCTCTCTTTTGGGAGTTTGACATCTTTTATTTAGTGTGTATCAATGGATATTTCATTCCTTGATGTATCTTTTAGTTGATATCCTCCAAGTGTTGATTTATTCATTTGGTATCTTTTCTTCACTTGGTATTTCTTTGTCAATTGGTATCGGTTCTTGAAAGTCTTGAGCATGCATATTAACTCCATGTAGTTTCTTTGGCATGCTTTCTTTCTTTGACCCAATATATAGGGGAAACTCCACCAAGTATCAAATTGGATGAGATGTGCATGAAATTCATTTCCATATCTATATGCACATATTTATGTGGTGTTTGACCTATGTATATTGGTGTTTCTAACTCTTTGGTCCCAATGAGTTTGGGTACCATTTTGTTTGTGTTGATGTTCTAGGAACAATTGGAGATGCATTGGATGCTCGGCTCACTCACAAGGAAGGTGGTGTCACCATGTGCTTATTGGAGTCAAGCTAGGATGCTCAATGAACTACTATCTACTACCTTCAATTGGTTTCTTCTACATCCTTCCAATGATATCTCGGTAACAAGTATCTATTCATGCATTCTTTTCTTGCATTCAACCTTGTGTAGGTTGCATCTTGGCATGATATTCATTCCATCTTGTGATACTTGTTTCCTTTCTCAAATCATCTCAACGATGATCTCATGTTGCTAGTTGTGATGTCTTTGATGGTTGTGTGGTAGGAATTCATTTATATACAATAAGACCATATCCAGACATGTGATATGCTTCCAAGCAAATATCTTATTGGTATATGTATGTCTTCCTTTTGGATATCTTGTTCCTTCGTGTTGTAACTATTTCGGGTGTACATCCTTCTTTGTAGATATATATCATCTACCTAGAACCTTATACACTTGAGAGAAATTACATCTCTAGATGATATCCTTTTTTTCACGTCCACCTTGTCTTTCTTATGTTTTTTCTTTGGTGGCTCCATGAAAGTGTGTGCCTTGAGTGCGGGTCATATCTCGTTGCATCTTGATGCACTCTTATGTGGTGAAGATCTTTTTCCTCATGCTTGTCTTGACAAGGCTTTTTGCAATCTTAATTGGTATCCCTCGTCTTGATGAGGTTCACTTTCTATCTTCACCATGGGTTGTCTCAAGCTTGGTTGCAATTTTGCTTTTTAGTAAGCTTGTGTATCCATTTGCTTAGTGTGTGTGGGA